>NC_084743.1:63734311-63819311 GCF_033978785.1 Entelurus aequoreus | reverse complement strand
GTTGTGTTGCGGTGCGGCTGTTCTCCCGAAATGTGTTTGTCATTCTTGTTTGGTGTGGGTTCACAGTGTGGCGCATATTTGTAACAGTGATAAAGTTGTTTATACGGCTACCCTCAGTGTGACCTGTATGGCTGTTGACCAAGTATGCGTTGCATTCACTTGTGTGTGTGAAAAGCCGTAGATATTATGTGACTGGGCCGGCACGCAAAGGCAGTGTCTTTAAGGTTTATTGGTGCTCTGTACTACTCCCTACGTCCGTGTACACAGCTGCGTTTTAAAAAGTCATCAATTTTACTTTTTGAAACTGATGCCGATAATTTCCGATATTAGATTTTAAAGCATTTATCGGCCGATAATATCGGCAGTCCGATAATATCGGACATCCCTAATTCAGGTCATGAGATGTAAATGGAGTATTTTTGGTGGTTTTTGGATTTTTTTTTATTAGCCGCAATGTTAGCCAACTCGTACTAGAATGCATAAAACAAAATAAATTCACGTGTTTTAGTCTTACATTGGGATTTTGAATGATAGGCAAAATTAGAAAAGAAAAAGTATAGTTTTAAAAGGTTATTTGGCACACACCAATTCCAAAAATATATTTTGAATCTGACCATGTATGGATGCTAGATGTAACGTAGTCCAAAGATTAAAAACAAATACACCAACATTGAATCATTTGACCCTTAGTCTGTCATGGAAAGTTAGGCTTTCATCATCCTGCTGGTAGTTTACTCACCGGGGAGCCCTTGCCGTTGTGGTTGCGTGAGTATGGATAGAAGGCACCCAGTTGCATCCAGCGAAGGCACATCTCATACTCCGCTTCATTAAAGAACCCGCATATGTCCGCCCCGGTCTGAAGGAGAGCGAACAAACAGAAGAAGAAAGAGAATATATTAGGCAGGAAAGTAAACACATAAAGCATTTTGATTGAACACAATGCCTGACATGAATACGTCAAAGTAAATATGATTCACACGTTTGCCAAATTTAGAAAGACGAGTTATTCATTTAGGTATTCAAGGTGTCCTTGGGCTCGCAAAATACTACAAAAAGTTGTGTTTGAACAATTAAGAAGGGGAGTATGATCATTTGTATCTGCATTTTAAAGCACTTTCTGCGAGATGTTGGATTCTGGAGGGTTTTTTTTACATTGAAAATATTTTATATCTCTGACAATCTTATATAAATGCAATCTTTTGCAGCATTCTAAAGGATCTGACACTCTGAGCATAAGCTGCAGCAGGGATTTTCAAAGTTTTGCACAGTGAGCCTCCCTTCCAAGAAACATCAAAGTGCTAGAAAAGAAGAAGGTTGCTGAGAGATCCTAGTTTACTGGCAATTAGGATTGTCAAAAGAACTGATACTTCGATACCAAATTGATACCAACACACAAAAAAATATGATGATATATATATATACACATATATACATACATACAGTCGAGTTCAAACATTTACATACACTTTTAAATAACATAATGTCATGGCTGTCTTGAGTTTCCAATAATTTCTACAACTCTTATTTTTTTGTGATACAGTGATTGGAGCACATAATTGTTGGTCACAAAAAACATTCATGAAGTTTTTGTTCTGTTATGAATTTATTATGGGTCTACTGAAAATGTGACCAAATCTGCTGGGTCTAAAGTATACATATAAGTATACACACAGCAATGTTAATATTTGGTTACATGTCCCTTGGCATGTTTCACTGCAATAATGCACTTATGGTAGCCATCCACAAGCTTCTGGCAAGCTTCTGGTTGAATTTTTGACCACTCCTCTTGACAAAATTGGTGCAGTTCAGCCAAATGTGTTGGTTTTCTGACATGGACTTGTTTCTTCAGCATTGTCCACATGTTCTCAATGGGGTTTAATTCTGGACTTTGGAAAGGGCATTCTAAACCCTTAATTCTAGCCTGATTTAGCCATTCCTTTACCACTTTTTACGTGTGTTTGGGGTCATTGTCCTGTTGGAACACCCAACTGCGCCCAAGACCCAACCTCCGGGCTGATGATTTTAGGTTGTCCTGAAGAATTTGGAGGTAATCCTCCTTTTTCATTGTCCCATTTACTCTCTGTAAAGCAGCAGTTCCATTAGGAGCAAAACAGGCCCAGAGGATAATACTACCACCACCATGCTTGACGGTAGGTTTGGTGTTCCCGGGATTAAAGGCCTCACCTTTTCTCCTCCAAACATATTGCTGGATATTGTGGCCAAACAGCTCAATTTTTGTTTCATCTGACCACAGAACCTTCCTCCAGAAGGTCTTATCTTTGTCCATGTGTTAAGCAGCAAACTTTAGAAAAGCCTTAAGGTGTCGCTTCTGGAGCAAGGGCTTCCTTCTTGCATGGCAGCCTCTCAGTCCATGGCCATGCAAAACATGTTTGACTGTGGACACTGACACCTGTGTTCCAGCAGCTTCCAATTCATTGCAGACCTGCTTTTTGGGGGTTCTCGGTTGACTCTTGATTAGGGTTGGGTATAGAGTATCGATTGGAACCGGGACTAACTTTCCGATTCTCCCGGAATCGTTCAAAAGTTCAAATTTCGATTCCTATTTCGATACCAGTCCACCGACCGGAAAAAAATATGTCCGCCGAACCGGAAGAAGAAGCCGCTGAAAACCAACAAAGAAGCGCCCACCGCCGGAAGTGTTAGCATAGCCGAGCGAGTCAGTCAAGCTCAAGCATGGAAAGCGGGCATCGGCGGTCGAAAGCGTGGCTTTATTTTACAAAAAAAAAAATGAAATAACCGCGAAATAACAGAGCTCCATGTCCATCAAGAAACGAGTGGAGAGAGAGCTGCAGATGTACCAGGACGTTCCACCGATACTTATGTCTGACGACCCTGCTGCATGTTGGTGGAACCAACAAAAGACTTATCCTTTGCTGTCATATCTCGCTTTCTCCTATTTATGCGTTCAAGCTTCTTCCACACCCAGCGAACGTGTATTTTCCGCAGCAGGAGACTATCCGTCCAGAACGCTCACGCATCCTGCCTGAGAAGGCGGATATGGTCATTTTCCTAAACAAGAACTGTCTCTGATTTTATACTGTACCTGCTGCTAATCTGGACTGGGTTTTGCAAGTTGTTTCTTATTGTTTATTTGCTTTTCTGCACCAGGTTAGCCCATCAGTGGGAGCACGGTAACGTTTTTAAGTACCTGCAGCATCATACACTTGTGTGTGTAAATGTGTTTTCATGAGGTTTCCTGCAGCATCATACACTTATGTGTGTAAATGTGTTTTCATGAGGTTTCCTGCAGCATCATACATTTATGTGTAAATGTGTTTTCATGAGGTTTTCAAAAATAAAGCTCTCTTGAGGAAAGTGTACCCCTGGGAAAATGTATTTATAATTTATAATATTTATATTCAAGTTCATAGATTTGATATTTATATTCTAGTTGAAAACAGCCCTGTGAGGAATTTATAGTAAAGTTCATAAAAAGTTAATAGAATTAAATTTGATGGAGAATGTCAGACTATTTCATTCAGAAAGACTGTAGGTTAGCTAGCTCATTTAAAATATCCTAAACTTTTTTTTGACCCTGCCTCTTAAAATAATCGGAATCGAGAATAGTCAGGAATCGGAATCGAAACAAAGAATCTGAATCGGAATTGGAATTGTTCGAATTCAAACGATACCCAACCCTACTCTTGATCATCCTGACCAATTTTCTCTCAGCAGCAGATGATAGCTTGCGTTTTCTTCCTGATCGTGGCAGTGACAGAACTGTGTCATGCACTTTATACTTAAGAACAATTGTCTGCACAGTTGCTCTTGGGACCTTAAGCTGCTTTGAAATGGCTCCAAGTGACTTTCCTGACTTGTTGAAGTCAATGATTGTTTTTTTCAGAACTGTGCTTTGACTGTCCCATTGCTGAGAAGTCCACAGGTGTCATCAATCATAATCACTCACCCGAAGTTAAGAGGCCATGCCATGAAGCTAATTTGATTTGATTGTAACTTTTCTACAACATTGATAATGTATGTTGCTGTATCTATACTTTTGACTCAGCAGATTTGGTCACATTTTCAGTAGACCCATAATCAATTCATAAAAGAACCAAACTTCATGAATGTTTTTTGTGACCAACAAATATATGCTCCAATCACTCTGTCACAAAAAATAAGAGTTGTAGAAATTATTGGAAACTCAAGACAGCCATGACATTATGTCCCTCACAAGTGTATGTAAACTTTTGACCACGACTGTATATATAAATAGATACTTACAAACACATTTTTTTTTTTTTCAGGGCCCATAAAACAGCAAAAATCGAGCAAAAAGGCATAATGTAATCAGATACAACTTTAAAGTTAATGCTAACAAGTTAAAACACAAATATTTGTCTTTAAATCTATATTCTAGCCTTTTTAATTAGCCTATTTCATGCCAAGTTATATAATAATGCTGTGTGTTTTATATACATGACGGCTCTGTTTAGTTACCACTTGTCAGCTGACACTGAAATTTAAAGCCGATGATGCTTGAAAGCCTTGAAAAATATGTTGAAGCACAGTGATCTTAAATGCTTGACACTTTGAAACTGTTTTCAATAAGGTAGTGCATTTTAAAGTACATGGGATCAGTTTTTTATCTTTATTGTGGTATTGAGTAAGTATCAGGGATCATTGAAATACACAGATTTTGTATTGACTACCGATATTGCGATATCATGACAACCCTACTTGTGATAGATGCTCTTGAGCAAGCCAAGCAACACCCCCAGACTGTTGCATGAGATATAAGTTATATCATATAGATATACATACACTACCGTTCAAAGGTTTGGGGCCACCCAAACAATTTTGTAGAATAGCCTTCATTTCTAAGAACAAGAATAGACTGTCGAGTTTCAGACGAAAGTTCTCTTTTTCTGGCCATTTTGAGCATTTAATTGACCCCACAAATGTGATGCTCCAGAAACTCAATCTGCTCAAAGGAAGGTCAGTTTTGTAGCTTCTGTAACGAGCTAAACTGTTTTCAGATGTGTGAACATGATTGCACAAGGGTTTTCTAATCATCAATTAGCCTTCTGAGCCAATGAGCAAACACATTGTACCATTAGCACACTGGAGTGATAGTTGCTGGAAATGGGCCTCTATACACCTATGTATATATTGCACCAAAAACCAGACATTTGCAGCTAGAATAGTCATTTACCACATTAGCAATGTATAGAGTGTATTTCTTTAAAGTTAAGACTAGTTTAAAGTTATCTTTATTGAAAAGTACAGTGCTTTTCCTTAAAAAAACAAGGACATTTCAATGTGACCCCAAACTTTTGAATGGTAGTGTATGTATATAAGGAATCCTGATTCTGAAAGCATACTACTGGACTTTTCTAATAAATGGTTTCATTCTTATTTCAAGTTTTGTCCAAAAATGAATATACTGTAGTAGAAAAAATTAAAAGGCTAAGCGTAAAATGTCCAAATTTTTTTCAGATATTGACTGACAGTATCAGGCTTCCTGCGTCTTGTAGGAACATTTTCTACAAGATGTCCTTTGACCAAAGTGTCCAGCAAAATAAAATAACAGCACAGCGTCAGTGTAATCTTTTTACAGTGGACAAGGTCACATCAATAAGATTATGTCCGTATAAAGACAAAAACAGATTAGATGTTGACACTTACATAAGAGATGCCAAACAGACTGAATTCCATCATGCCTGCAAGACAAGAACGTGAAAATACTCAGGATACTTTTTTCAAGATACATGTGCAATTATTGATTGAATTAAATACAAGATGTTTTTATATGCGGTTTAATTATAGCAAGTGTTTTTACATACCTATGATGGATTTATATAACTGGTCCCAGCTGGCATTATTGTCACCCAGCCAATGTCCTACCCATTTTCCGCTGGAGGGATAAGTGGACCTGGTCACCACTATTCCTCTTTTACCTGTCACATCCAGCAGGGCACTGCACAAAGAAGAGAGGCGTTACATGTGCGCAAATCTACATGAAAACATGATATTCTGACCGCAAACCTGAAACCCTGCACTACCAGCCCAGTGTATGGCATTGTTGGTATGACATTTTAGAGTACATGTGAACACATTTGAATAAAGTCCACCGAATAGGTTAAACAACATTCATCTTTTTTACCAGTCCGGTTTGGCTATTTGCTAATGATGTGGTCTTGATGGCTTCAATGAACTGTGGTCTCCAGTGTTTGTTGAAGCCTTTGGAATGAGACCCGGCACCTCCAGATCTGAGGCCCTGGTTCTTAGCCGGAAAAAGGTGGATTTCACCCTATGGGTTAGGAGTGAGGTCTTGCTATAGGTAGATGAGTTCAAGTATCTTGGAATCTTGGTCATGAGTGAGGGAAGGCAGGACTGCTAGATAGACGAATCCGAGTCACTGTACCAAACTGTTGTGGTGAAGAAACAGCTGAGAAGGACGGCAAAGGTCTCGGTTTACTGATCGATCTACTTTCCTACCCTCACCTATGGTTACGAGCTTTCGGTAGTGACCGAAATACCAAAATCATCGGTACAAGCTGTTGGAAAGAGTTTTCTACAGAGGATGGCTGCTCAGTCATCTGGGAGAAAGTCAGAGTAGAGCCACTGCTTCTTTGCTTCGAGAGGAGCCAGTTGATGTAGCTATAGAATCTATGGATCCTCCCTGGTGATGTACTCTGGGTATGCCCAACCGAAAGAAGGTCCCGGGGCAGACCCAGGACATACTGAACGGTTAAGTCTTCCAACTGGCTGGTGGAAATGGAAGAAGTGGCTGAGGTAGGGATGTCTGGGCTTCCTTACTGAGAACCAGATAAGCAGAAGAAAATGAATGGATGGATTGATGGATGGAGGTTTATACTCAACAGAAACATCAAATTATTATTTCCCTACAAAAAAATCCTATCCTATCAAAACATATCCAACATAGAAAGTCAAAGGGGAGTCACACTTCTCAACTGATCTTTAAATCTGTAGGTGTTACTTTTGTCATAAATAACAACCGTATGGATTGTAAAGGTTACCCCACCCAGCTTTTCTGAGGTTAAAAGTCAGGTGGGTAGATTCATGTTCCTTGTCAGGCACATCTTTATTATTTTAGGGATTATTGAGCTGGGCATGGATCACATTCGGTGATGCTTGACACGGGTGTAGTCAAAGGTCATATTGATATTTTTTTCCTTTTTTGACAGTGTTCTAAATGACTTGTTCGCGGTGATGGGTCTGTGGAGTCCACACACGGTTCTTTCCATCTGTTTAATGTCAGGGCAACAGGTCGGCATCAACTGATGCTCATGGACTTAAGTTGTGGTCAATAGTAGCTGGTAAACTGTCAAAGATACAGAGCTAATAAGTGCAGCTCAGTCTTTCAGGGTCATGATTCCTCTGTTTTCCACCAGCTCTATGTCATTGCTAGCATTTGCACTTCCTCTCTCTGTTTGGATGTACACATGGGTAGTGGCGAGAACTACAGTATGTCTGCCCACAGAGCACAAGGAGCCGGTTCTGCTCCTTTCAACTCACTGAGCCGTGGAGAAGTGTATTTTCGAAGTAACTTTAAACCTTTAGTGGATCTTTACAATACTTGATGTCTTACTCATAAGTAGCTTTGCTGTGGGACCACCCGTAGAGGCTATGGACATCGTAGTGCTTGACTGCCTTCCCGTCACTCAGTATCTGTTCGCTGTTCATGCACAAGGTCTTATGGTTTAAACCGAGATGTTTGGATTCCAAAGCTATTTGGAAAAAAAACACAGGCAGATTATTTACTGCTTAATAACCAAATTACAGGAATTGAAAATATCCAAACACTGTTGTCTTACGGGGCATATATGGAGGATTCTCAAGCAAATGGTTACCCAAACACTTCTCCCCAACTGTACCGTGTACAAAACTAGCAGGCTCATTCATATCCTACGAAGAAAGAGCATTATTTGAGCATAAAAATAACAAGAACAGAAAATTATGGTCTGTTAATTAGAATCAGCGTTGCCGGGCATACGATGACTAATGTATGTGTCTATGAAAGATAAATAATAAATGATAATTTGACCGGCATTGCACTATTTTAAAAGGTAAATCTGCATGATAAATTACACAATACACATTATTTGGTAATGTTGTTAATGTTTTACTGTAGCAGATGGTCTTGAGCAAGGTCTAACTGGGTATGTACAAAAATGTTTAGCTTTAAATTTCTGGTACGATACTTTGTAATTTCCCATCTGGCAACACTGATTACATATATCTCTTTCAGGTCACTCACAATCCAGATGCCATCAAATTTCATCGTATTCTGATAGAAATCCACGATTTCTTGATGCCACCAATTTACGGTTACATTGCGGAAGAAGTCAGGGAAGGCGGCGTAAGCCCTGTAGAGCTGCAAAAATGTGACTTGTAGACATATTGAATATTTTCTGGTTTCAATTCAACATATTTGAAGGCACGGTATAATCAAAAAATCTGGTGTAATTTGTTGATTCATACCTTAACTTGGGTATCCCAGTCCAGTGATTCATTGACATATATATTGGGTAAATCTGGCCATACCTACAAGTGAATAATGTGAAAATCATATACATTATGAAACATGCACATACCAACATGGCACAATAATAATAACTTGATAATGCAATTTCTGACGAAATTGCGTGTGAATGCTGACAAGCTCAAGCCAAACTGAAATAGTAACAGTTAGTGCGCTAGCCATATAGCGCCAAATAACAAAATATGTGACTCGTATGCCTGCAAAATTAGCTAAAAAAAGCTAGCATGCTAATGTTAGAATGCTAACAGTTAACATGTGTGAAGTATCATAATGTATAACTCTGCAGTTGTTTACTTGAAAAATTAGCCCCCCAACCAAAAATAAAATACAAATCATACTAACAGTTAACATGCATATTGTAGCAAAATATGACTCTGAGGTATATGCCTATAAATCAGCTTGAACAAAGCTCGAATTCGGAAGTTAGTATGATATTAGGCGTTTGAATAGAGAATAAGTGTAACAGACAAGTGGGAAATCCGGGAATATTTTGGACAGAGAAAAATGATACCCTAGATCAGGGGTCACCAACGCGGTGCCTCGGGCACCAGGTAGCCCGTAAGGACCAGATGAGTAGCCCGCCGGCCTGTTCTAAAAATAGCTCAAATAGCAGCACTTACCAGTGAGCTGCCTCTATTTTTTTAAATTTTATTTATTTACTAGCAAGCTGGTCTCGCTTTGCCCGACATTTTTAATTCTAAGAGAGACAAAACTCAAATAGTATTTGAAAATCCAAGAAAATATTTTAAAGACTTGGTCTTCACTTGTTTAAATAAATTCATTAATCTTTTTACTTTGCTTCTTATAACTTTCAGAAAGACAATTTTAGAGAAAAAATACAACCTTAAAAATGGTTTTAGGATTTTTAAACACATACCTTTTTACCTTTTAAATTCCTTCCTCTTCTTTCCTGACAATTTAAATCAATGTTCAAGTAAATTTATTTTTTTTATTGTAAAGAATAATAAATACATTTTGATTTAATTCTTCATTTTAGCTTCTGTTTTTTCAACGAACAATATTTGTGAAATATTTCTTCAAACTTATTATGATTAAAGTTCAAAAAAATAATTCTGATAAATCTAGAAAATCTGTAGAATCACATTTAAATCTTATTTCAAAGTCTTTTGAATTTATTTTAAAATTTTTGTTCTGGAAAATATAGAAGAAATAATGATTTGTCTTTGTTAGAAATATAGCTTGGTCCAATTTGTTATATTTTCTAACAAAGTGTAGGTTGGATTTTAACCTATTTAAAACATGTAATCCAAATTATAAAATTAATCTTGATCAGGAAAAATTACTAATGATGTTCCATAAATTCTTTTTTTAAGTTTTTCTCTTCTTTTTTTCGGTTGAATTTTGAATTTTAAAGAGTCAAAATTGAAGATAAACTATGTTTCAAAATTTAATTGTCACTTTTTTCGTGTTTTCTCCCCTTTTAAACCGTTCAATTAACACGCGAAGTCCCAGAGAAGGGTCAATTGACATTTTTACCTAGAAAACACACAAGAGGGTCATTTGACCCCTAGTCCCCCCTGTGGACACTCCTTTTGTTATGAAAATGTGGCTGTTAGTGGCACACGGCAGGGGGCCAC
The DNA here is from genome assembly GCF_033978785.1 of Entelurus aequoreus. Lineage (NCBI taxonomy): Eukaryota > Metazoa > Chordata > Actinopteri > Syngnathiformes > Syngnathidae > Entelurus > Entelurus aequoreus. The sequence goes on along the minus strand of NC_084743.1, from coordinate 63,809,183 downwards.
TTGAGCCTGTGTGGGGGAGGGGACCTTACAGCTCAAGCTTTAGTTCTGAGGTAGGTTGTGTGTGTTTTTGCAAGGATCAACAGAATGAAGGGATCAACACTCTGACATTTATTGTTAAAAAAAATACAAAACAAAACATATTTACAAAGAATGAAAAAGCAACTGTTTTCCCAGTTTTGGTGTGGAGGGTTGTTGCAGAAGCAATTGTTATTTTTGTGTGCCAAAAATAGTTTAAAAAAAAAAAATTACAAAGAAAAAAGCATATTTACAAAGAATGAAAAACCATGTCCATGTAAACGTGACTGACATACATTTGAGCAGTCACTCACAATCCTGGCACTGCCATTGCTCCTTTCGGCATTTCCCACATGTATAATTTTTCTGTCTACCTAGACAAACTGCCCCTAACAGCCTCATTACCATAACAAAATGAGTGATTAGTGTATTCGGGAAAAGCGTCGGGCCAAATGACCCCTCTCTGGGTCTTCTAGGTAGACAGAAAAATGCTGGGACTTCTAGTGTTAAGTGTAAATATCATTAATTATTAATAATAACATAGAGTTACAGGTAAATTGAGCAAATTGGCTATTTCTGGCAATTTATTTAAGTGTGTATCAAACTGGTAGCCCTTCGCAATAATCAGTACCCAAGAAGTAGCTCTTGGTTTCAAAAAGGTTGGTGACCCCTGCCCTAGATGACATGAATAAGTGGAATGTATTGATGTTGAAATCAGTTGAAAACTGTGGGAGAAGTAAGAATAACGGGAAGAACCAGTGGTATCAAAAAGTGAGAATTCAGGCAAAAACTGGATTTCAGGAACTTTGAAAATTGTTAGTTTGAATGTCCAGGCTGAGTGGAGTGTGTCAATAGTGCAATGGTTTGATTGCAATATTGTCCATATATTCCGAAATGGGATAATGTCCTTTAAAACGTGTACAGTCATTCATGGAAATCTGGGACATTTTTAAATATAAAAAAAAAAAAAAAATTATGAATGAGCCAAAATAATACAAATCAGAATACTAATTCAGCATCCACAAAATAATGATAGACGTATCTTACCTTCCCCCACACAATGTCACCACCAAGGTTTTTGGGCCATTTGATGAAGACATCGGCAGCTTTACCTCTGTCAAAGGCAGGGTAATTAGTCTCATTGCCTGAAATAGCCGGGTCCTGGAATTGAACATAAAGAAATGTAGATGTTTCAAAGCTCTCCCCGTGGTTTTTGTTTTACTCTGGTGTCCCACATCTTAAAATCCTACATGCAAAGTTGAGCGAAGACCCGTTAGTGTGAATGTTGAGAAGGTTTTTCTGTGACTGAATGAGTGAACTGAACACAAAACAACATGACTATTTGTTTGCATACTTTAGTCTCTTTTGCTGTCAGTTTGTTGGAAAATAGGACTGCTAAGGTTATATTACCAGAATGAAGATGAACCGCATGCCGTCTTTTCTCATGGTTTCAACCAGGGCAGGGAGTCCAGCAAAATTGGGGTCCAGGACAAAGTTCAGCTGCCGATCCATGTAGTCAATGTCTGCATATTGCACATCCTGCAGATTCCAGTCAGGAAACAACCCAACAAAAGTTTAAAAAAATATCCGAGATTTGCAAATAATGAACACAGAACATGTCTTAAACTTAATTTTTGATTAAATAAAAACACCTTTTGTTATAGACACCCTTCTCTGGGCAGATTAGACTTTAGTAAAAGCATTAAAAATTGCGGTCCACTACATCTGTACGATTAACTGGAAGTACAGTATGTCCTATGCATAGGAATACAATATATTCCAAACTGTTCCCCTTTTCTGTTACTCCAAAAGCCCACTTTGACATAATTCAGCATATGGACAATTGGCAATAAAGGCTGTAGAACAGGGTCCTTCAAGGTTTTCCAGGTTAACGACCCCCCAAAATGAACGGTGACCCCCTACTTAGATACAATAGTTTTGAATTAAATACACATAACATACAGTGTATACTCATACTGCAGACAGAACACATGAAATGGATTTCAAATACAGACATAACAAATAAATACAATAATTAAATAAAACAATAATAAAAAAACAACTGAATTACTTTTCTGAGACAATAATTTACATCCAACTTTGTCTCTCACCATCACGTCACCATTACATTCGACAACGTTGAGAACTTGTTGAATTAGGTCCTGACGTTGAGCAACTCAAACTTAACCTTGAAACAACATGCTTTTTGACGACGTTTATTCAATGTCAGGCTGAGACGTTGATTTGACCATTGAATTTTGGTCATTTCCCCAGCAACATTTTACAACACAAATACAACGTTGAAACAATATGCTTTTTGACGACATTTATTCAATATCAGGTTGTGACGTTGATTTGACCATTGAAGTTTGGTCATTTCCCAACCAACATTTTACAACACAAACACAACGTTGAAACAACATGCTTTTTGACGACGTTTAATCAATGTTGGGTTCTGATGTTGATTTGACCATTGAATTTTGGTCATTTTCCAACCAAATGTTTTCAACACAAATACAACGTTGAAAAAACATGCTTTTTGATGACATTTATTTAATGTCAGGTTGTGACGTTGATTTGACCATTGAAGTTTGGTGATTTCCCAACCAACATTTCACAACACAAACACAACGTTGAAACAACATGCTTTTTGACAACGTTTAATCAATGTTGGGTTCTGACGTTGATCTGACCATTGAATTTTGGTCATTTCCCAACTAATATTCTATAACACAAATACAATGTCGAAACAACATGTTTTATGACGACATTTATTCAATGTCAGGCTGTGACGTTGATTTGACCATTGAATTTTGGTCATTTCCCTGCCAATATTCTACGACACAAACACAACATTGAAACAACATGCTTTTTGACAACATTTAATCAATGTTGGGTTCTGACGTTGATTTGACCATTTAATTTTGGTCATTTCCCAACCAACATTTTACAACACAAACAACATTGAAACAACATGCTTTTTGACAACATTTAATCAATGTTGGGTTCTGACGTTGATTTGACCATTGAATTTTGATCATTTCCCTACCAATATTCTACAACACAAATACAACGTTGAAACAACATGCTTTTTGACGACGTTTATTCAATGTCAGGCTGTGACGTTGATTTGACCATTGAATTTTGGTCATTTCCCCACCAACATTTTACAACACAAATACAACATTGAAACAACATGCTTTTTGACAACGTTTATTCAATGTCAAGTTGTGACGTTGATTTGACCATTGAAATGTGGTCATTTCCCAACCAACAACGTGGATCCAACGTAGTCTCAATTTACAAATACAACTAATTTGCAACTGTGTTTCAAAGTCAGTTCTAAAGGCACATGTATTGTATCAATGTCTAATGTCTGCTGTGAACCACAGAAGGTTCCCAAAAAAGTGCAGTGTGCTCCATCATACCTGACCACATTAAATAAAATAATAATATGAATACATATAAAACATAGAGACACAATCAATAAATATAAGAAGGCCCAGGATTCCACTTCCGTTACTTCTAGACCTCCACCCCAGATCCACCTTACTCCTACCCACTTCTCTAAAGTGGGCTGGCTCAAGGTGGAGGACAGAGTTAAACAACTTGCACTGAGCCTAGTCTATAAAATCCACTACACTCCCTGATACCGAAGTACATGTCAAACTACTTCCTTAACGTAAATGACCGCCATAACCACAACACCAGGGGAGCTCCACTAACCACGTTAAACCCAGATTCCGAACTAACAAAGGTCTTAACTCATTCTCTTTCTATGCCTCATCAATGTGGAATGCGCTCCCAACAGGTATAAAAGAAAGGGCATCTCTATCCTCTTTCAAAACCGCAATAAAAGTTCACCTCCAAGCAGCTACAACCCTAAACTAACACCTTCCCCGGATTGCTAATAATCAAATGTAAACAATCAAATGCAGATACTTTTTTCTTATGCCTTCTGATCTCTCTCTCTCTCTCTCTCTCTCTCTCTCTCTCTCTCTCTCTCTCTCTCTCTCTCTCTCTCTCTCTCTCTCTCTCTCTCTCTCTATGTCTCTCTCTCTATGTCCACTACTTGCTGTCCATATCCTACCCCCCCCCCCCCCCCCCTCCACACCCCTGATTGTAAATAATGTAAATAATTCAATGTGATTATCTTGTGTGATGACTATTATGATGATAGTATATATGATAGTATATATCTGTATCATGAATCAATTTAAGTGGACCCCGACTTAAACAAGTTGAAAAACTTATTCGGGTGTTACCATTTAGTGGTCAATTGTACGGAATATGTACTTCACTGTGCAACCTACTAATAAAAGTCTCAATCAATCAAACCCTTTTGTTGATTTCCAGTCGTGTCTACCCCGTTGTTGTCTTTCAGGTGTTCCTAGTCCTACCTTCTTCAAATATTGTCCCGGGCTAGTCAGGAAAGGATTATTTCCACTTCTCCGCCCAGATCTTTTAATAGCACTGACTCAATGGCCACTCTTGCTAGTTTCATGAACATTAACACTCTTTAGTTTTAATAACCATCACGGTCGCGATAGTCAAGACGCAGGGAACAAGTGCGTGACTAATATTGCTCGCGTTTATCTTCTCAGAGCTTTTCACGACGTTCATATTCACTTCCATGTCGCACTGCTTCAATAGGGACATAATTAAGACCGTAAAGTTAACTGAAAAGTGACGTGACTGTAATCTGTATTTAGCTGTGGACCTGTTAGGACCGTCTGACTCAAAGTTTTAAAGCGAATCTCTTCACTACAGTGTGTTGGATCAATGTTAATTATATTTGCAGACATTCTAATCAGTGAAAAACCAATTCTAAAACGTCTAATCGACCAACAATTTCATGACCCACATGCCCCTTGTTGAAGACATATGTTGTAAAGCATACTATGCAATGGATATAAATTAGGTAAATGGTTTTGTTCTATTATGTTACGTAAAATATTTTCCATGTACTGCATTTGTACTGCTTGATCTGAGGCTCTTCTTGAATCTGATTTAGTGTTATACAGTTACTCTCTTTAGATAGCGAAGGGCATTATACTAAACACATACGGTGTTCAGCTCAATCAATGTGTTTCAATGTTGCTTTACATTACGATGACTGAACATTCATATTTTGACACGACCCTTTTTGTTTTTGAAGTGATGAAAATATTCTGAACACAAAACAACATGACTATTTGTTTGCATACTTTAGTCTCTTTTGCTCTCAGTTTGTTGGACCAAAAAAATATATATTGTTTTTTTGTATTGGACCATTCGGGGATACAAACTAAATGTAGAGATATTCTTTGTTAGTTGAAGTTAGAGATGTCCGATATTATCGGCCGATAAATATCGGAAATTATCGGTATCGGTTTCAAAAAGTAAAATTTTTAAAACGCCGCTGTGTACACGGACGTAGGGAGAAGTACAGAGCGCCATTAAACCTAAAAGGCACTGCCTTTGCGTGCCGGCCCAGTCACATAATTTCTACGGCTTTTCACACACACAAGTGAATGCAACGCATACTTGCTCAACAGCCATACAGGTCACACTGAGGGTAGCCGTATAAACAATTTTAACACTGTTACAAATATGCACCACACTGTGAACCCACACCAAACAAGAATGACAAGCACATTTCGGGAGAACATCCGCACCGTAACACGACATAAACACAACAGAACAAATACCCAGAACCCCTTGCAGCGCTAACTCTTCCGGGACGCTACAATATACACCACCCCGCTACACTCTACACCCCCCCCCCCCCAACCCCGCCCACCTCAACCTCCTCATGCTCTCTCAGGGAGAGCATGTCCCAAATTCCAAGCTGCTGTTTTGAGACATGTTAAAAAAAATAATGCACTTTGTGACTTCAATAATAAATATGGCAGTGCCATGTTGGCATTTTTTTCCCATAACTTGAGTTGATTTATTTTGGAAAACCTCGTTACATTGTTCAATGCAGGGGTGCTCACACTTTTTCTGCAGGCGAGCTACTTTTCAATTGATCAAGTCGCGGGGATCTACCATTCATATATATATAATTTATATTTATTTATTTATGAAATATATGTTTTTGTTAACAAGTTAAATCAATCAATCAATCAATGTTTATTTATATAGCCCTAAATCACAAGTGTCTCAAAGGGCTGTACAAGCCACAACGACATCCTCGGTACAGAGCCCACATACGGGCAAGGAAAAACTCACCCCAGTGGGACGTCGGTGAATGACTATGAGAAACCTTGGAGAGGACCGCATATGTGGGTAACCCCCCCCCCTCTAGGGGAGACCGAAAGCAACGGATGTCGAGTGGGTCTGACATAACATTGTGAAAGTCCAGTCCACAGTGGATCCAACACATCAGCGGGAGTCCAGTCCACAGCGGGGCCAACAGGAAACCATCCCGAGCGGAGACGGGTCAGCAGCGCAGAGATGTCCCCAACCGATGCACAGGCTAGTGGTCCACCCGGGGTCCCGGCTCTGGACAGCCAGCACTTCATCCATGGCCACCGGACCTATGCAACTCCCCCTCGCAAGGGACAGGGGAGAAGAGGAGAGAAGAAAAGAAACGGCAGATCAACTGGTCTAAAAAAAGGGGGGGTCTATTTAAAGGCTAGATTATACAAATGAGTTTTAAGATGGGACTTAAATGCTTCTACTGAGGTAGCATCTCTAACTGTTACCGGGAGGGCATTCCAGAGTACTGGAGCCCGAATAGAAAACGCTAAAGGTGTTTAATGATAATGCAAGCATGTTTAACACATATAGTTAATATTGTTAATAAATTAAAGGTGTTTAATGATAATACAAGAATGTTTAATACATATAGTTAATATTGTTAACAAGTTAAAGGTGTTTAAAGATAATGCAAGCATGTTTAACACATATAGTTAATATTGTTAACAAGTTAAAGGTGTTTAAAGATAATGCAAGCATGTTTAACACATATAGATTCCTTTCTTTCATGAAGACAAGAATATAAGTTGGTGTATTACCTGATTCTGATGACTTGCTTTGATAGGAATCAGACAGTGGTGCTGATAACGTCCGCATTTTCAAATGGAGGAGAAAAAAAGTCCTCCTTTCTGTCCAATACCACATGAAAGTGGTTGGTTTTTGGCATCGTATTCGTCCAGCTTCCGTACTCCTTTGTATACACTTTACAAGAAATACATTGGCGGCAAACTCCGTAGCTTGCTAGCTTGTGCACGCCAGCTTTCTGAGACTCTTATTTAGTTAGCGCAGGCAGGATGAAGCAGCGCTTTTATTGTGCAACTGTGCAGTCGGTCTTTTGAGTTTTGACGACAGGTACGGCGCCAGAGTCTGTTGAAATAAAAAGTGTTTCTCGCCTTCCTGTCTGTCATTTTTTCTTAATAATGAGCTGGCAGCAGCCAGCGTCATCTCAGAAGACCCTCGGGTGCTGTAAATGTCAATCAAGTGACGAAAGTGACGTCATAGTGAAGATTTATGATCGCTCATTTTTAGGACTATTTTTTTAATGCGATCGACTGACACACCCTCCGTGATCGACCGGTAGCTTGCGATTGACGTGATGAGCACCCCTGGATTAATGCATCCAGCGGGGCATCACAACAAAATTGGGCATAATAACGTGTTAATTCCACGACTGTGTATATATAGGTATCGGTTGATATCGGAATCGGTAATTAAGAGTTGGACAATATCAGAATATCGGATATCGGCAAAAAAGCCATTATCGGATATCTCTAATTACAACTGAGTACGGCTGCGGCCCATACAGACCACAGCTAAACAACTTAAACAACTTGCACTGACCCTAGTCTATAAAATCCGCTACACCTCCCTGATACCGAAGTACATGTCTAACTACTTCCTTAACGTAAATGACCGCCATAACCACAACACCAGGGGGTGCTCCACTAACCACGTTAAACCCAGATTCCGAACTAACAAAGGTCTTAACTCATTCTCTTTCTATGCCACATCAATGTGGAATGCGCTCCCAACAGGTATAAAAGAAAGGGCATCTCTATCCTCCTTCAAAACCGCAATAAAAGTTCACCTCCAGGCAGCTACAACCCTAAACTAACACCCTCCCCGGATTGCTAATAATCAAATGTAAACAATCAAATGCAGATTCTTTTTCTTATGCCTTCTGATCTCTCTCTCTCTCTCTCTCTCTCTCTCTCTCTCTCTCTCTCTCTCTCTATGTCCACTACTTGATGTCCATATCCCCCCCCCCACCCCCCCCCTCCCTCCACACCCCTGATTGTAAATAATGTAAATAATTCAATGTGATTATCTTGTGTGATGACTGTATTATGATGATAGTATATATGATAGTATATATCTGTATCATGAATCAATTTAAGTGGACCCCGACTTAAACAAGTTGAAAAACTTATTCGGGTGTTACCATTTAGTGGTCAATTGTACGGAATATGTACTTCACTGTGCAACCTACTAATAAAAGTCTCAATCAATCAATCAAAAAGCTGTGAAACAGATATTTTTTGGCGGCCCAACAAGAGAGGTTACATAATATTTGAATGAACCCAGGGCCCGTTTGTAGTAGAAAAGTTGGACCCTGAGGTCAAAAAGGTTAGGAAACCCCGCTCCAATGCAAGGTCAAAATAGATAGATGCATGGTACTCTCTGCAGTTAAGTAAATACAAGTATTTTGAGAATGTGTACATCAAGTGCATATGTATGACAGAGGACTTACATAAGGTATGCCTGCTTTCCTCATCTCCTTGTATAGATCTGCTATCTCCTGGTCGTTGGCGTAACCATAGCGACAAAGCTGGAATCCAAGGGACCAATAGGCAGGTAAGACAGGTCGACCGATCAGCTATTGAAGTTGAAAAACACACAAGGAAGTCACAACACTTTAGCAAAGAAAAAGTTGTATGGCAACAACTACAAAAAAAAAGTATGTGTGTGTGTGTGCGAGTGTGTGTCTGTGTGTGCTTGTTTAGGCTGCCCAAATGAGAGAGCGCAATGAAGCGAGGAACTCCCAGCTGCTACAGTCCATCAACAGAGGCCCAGGGCCAGACACAACACATAGGCCCAACAAACACAACTTAAAAAGGGCTGTCTCTCGCACACAAACGCACACAAACAAATGAGGACTCCAAGAAGACTTACGGCGGTGTACTCCTGCACCACCATCTCGGGTGTAGGTCCCAGCACCATGTAGAAATCCAGGATGCCCCCCACAGTCCGGTAGGTTAAAGCTGGCGTCGGCTGGAAAGTCACGTCTGGGTGCAAAGGAAAGTATAATTACTGAAATGTGTTCAAATACGCCGCTGCTCGTTCAAACCTGGGCTGCGGCTATCGATTATTTTCGTATTTGAGTAACCTGTTAATAAACTGAGTCATCAAATAAAACTCACTTTCCAACCTCAATGCGTCTTTTACGCAAAATAGTTACAATAAAGAAGTATTTTACTAATGACATGAATTATTTTTATAAATGCACACAGGCGGTACTGCATCAAAAAGCGATATCAGTGTGTAAAGGATATCACCACATGGGCTCAGGAACACTTCAGAAAACCACTGTCAGTAACTACAGTTGGTCGCTACATCTGTAAGTGCAAGTTGAAACTCTACTATGCAAAGCAAAAGCCATTTATCAACAACACCCGGAAATGTTACTGGCTTGGCTGGGCCTGAGCTCATCTAAGATGGACTGATGCAAAGTGGAAAAGTGTTCTGTGGTCTGATGAGTCCACATTTCAAATAGTTTTTGGAAACTGTGGACGTCGTGTCTTCTGGACCAAAGAGGAAAAGAACCACCCGGATTGTTCAAAAAGTTCGAAAACCAGCATCTGTGATGGTATGGGGGTGTATTAGTGCCCAAGGCATGGGTAACTTACACATCTGTGAAGGCACCATTAATGCTCAAAGGTACATACAGGTTTTGGAGCAACATATGTTGCCATCCAAGCAACGTTACCATGGACGCCCCTGCTTATTTCAGCAAGACAATGCCCAGCCACGTCTTACAACAGCGTGGCTTCATAGTAAAAGAGTGCGGGTACTAGACTGGCCTGCCTGTAGTCCAGACCTGTCTCCCATTGACAATGGAGACTCCGGACTGTTGAACAATTTAAGCTGTACATCAAGCAAGAATGGGAAATAATTCCATCTGAAAAGCTTCAAAAATTGGTCTCCTCAGTTCCCAAACGTTTACTGAGTGTTGTTAAAAGGAAAGGCCATGTAACACAGTGGTAAAAATGCCCCTGTGACTACTTTTTTGCAATGTGTTGCTTCCATTAAATTCTAAGTTAATGATTATTTTAAAAAAAAAAAAAAAGTTTCTCAGTTGGAACATTAAATATCTTGTCTTTGCAGTCTATTCAATCGAATATAAGTTGAAAAGGATTTGCAAATAATTGTATTCTGTTTTTATTTACGAATTACACAACGTGCCAACTTCACTGGTTTTGGATTTTGTAACTGAACAACATTTCGAACCAAAGTTCTCCTCATTTCTGTCATCATTTTAACGCAACGAACTTGCACCAACTCTGATTGGATCTCAATAATTTAAAGCTTAAAAAAAAAGGCAGGGCCTCACCAGCTATGAAACCCGTCGCACATCCCCGCTGTAGAAAAATGCTCAAGACGTGTGAGGACAGGGGTTTCAACAAGCATGCACGTGCGCGTATGGCCTCACCCATTGCGTTGCTGTTCAGCAGCAACACGCCGTGAGCGTCTGCAGTGGTCTCGAGGCCCATATAGAATGGATGCACGCCGTAGCAGTTCATCTTGTACTGGAACAAACACAACACGGTCAACTTATGGTTTGTTTTTGTGTTGTTTATTATTTAGCTTTGGCAGACGCTCTGCTGCTTGCAGAATGTCGACATTTAAAGAATCACAAAGAGGTTACACACACACACACACACACGCACGCACACACACACACACACACACACACACACACACACACACACACACACACACACACACAAGTGAGCATTAGGATGAAGATAAGGAACAAGACAGACTGGGCTGTGAGGGACTCATAGTGATGTGCGAGGGACAGGAAATCTGCCACTTTCAGATAACATCCATGATGAAAGCCCACGGGCACGTCACACTTCATCAGCCTCCTGCTTTTCTGGTACCTAAGGAGCTGTTAAACTTCCATGTAACGTGTGTGTGTGTGTGTGTGTGTGTGTGTGTGTGTGTGTGTGTGTGTGTGTGTGTGTGTGTGTGTGTGTGTGTGTGTGTGTGATGCCCTGCTACTTGTTTGATCTCACGAAAGAGAAAGGTCAGGATTTGAATTTACCGTAAATTCCGGACGATAAACCGTTACGTTTTTCCTACACTTTGAACCCCACGGCTTTTAAAACTGTGCGGATAATTTATGGATTTTTTCTTCGCTGACGGCCATAATGCATTTATAGTTAAAAAATTTAAAAAAACAAGAAAACACACTGAAAAGGTGTGTTGTTATTTGTGCTATGGCGCCATCTTTTGGACGAGTTCGCAGGATTTGAATTTACCGTAAATTCCGGGCTATAAACCGTTACGTTTTTCCTTCACTTTGAACCGTACGCCTTTTAAAACTGTGCGGATAATTTATGGATTTTTCTTCGCTGACTGTCATAATGCATTTATAGTTAAAAAAAACAAGAAAATACACTGAAAAAGTGTGTCGTTATTTGTGCTATGGCGCCATCTTTTGGACGAGTTCGCTGTGTGTGTGTGTGTGTGTGTGTGTGTGTGTGTGTGTGTGTGTGTGTGTGTGTGTGTGTGTGTGTGTGTGTGATGCCCTGCTACTTGTTTGATCTCACGAAAGAGAAAGGTCAGGATTTGAATTTACCGTAAATTCCGGACGATAAACCGTTACGTTTTTCCTACACTTTGAACCCCACGGCTTTTAAAACTGTGCGGATAATTTATGGATTTTTTCTTCGCTGACGGCCATAATGCATTTATAGTGAAAAAATTAAAAAAAACAAGAAAACACACTGAAAAGGTGTGTTGTTATTTGTGCTATGGCGCCATCTTTTGGACGAGTTCGCAGGATTTGAATTTACCGTAAATTCCGGGCTATAAACCGTTACGTTTTTCCTTCACTTTGAACCGTACGGCTTTTAAAACTGTGCGGATAATTTATGGATTTTTCTTCGCTGACTGTCATAATGCATTTATAGTTAAAAAAAACAAGAAAATACACTGAAAAAGTGTGTCGTTATTTGTGCTATGGCGCCATCTTTTGGACGAGTTCGCTGTGTGTTTGTGTGTGTGTGTGTGTGTGTGTGTGTGTGTGTGTGTGTGTGTGATGCCCTGCTACTTGTTTGATCTCACGAAAGAGAAAGGTCAGGATTTGAATTTACCGTAAATTCCGGACGATAAACCGTTACGTTTTTCCTACACTTTGAACCCCACGGCTTTTAAAACTGTGCGGATAATTTATGGATTTTTTCTTCGCTGACGGCCATAATGCATTTATAGTTAAAACATTTTAAAAAACAAGAAAACACACTGAAAAGGTGTGTTGTTATTTGTGCTATGGCGGCATCTTTTGGACGAGTTCGCAGGATTTGAATTTACCGTAAATTCCGGGCTATAAACGGTTACGGTTTTCCTACACTTTGAACCCCACGGCTTTTAAAACTGTGCGGATAATTTATGGATTTTTCTTCGCTGACTGTCATAATGCATTCATAGTTAAAAAAAACCATAAGAAAATACACTGGAAAAGTGTGTCGTTATTTGTGCTATGGCGCCATCTTTTGGACGAGTTCGCTGTGTGTGTGTGTGTGTGTGTGTGTGTGTGTGTGTGTGATGCCCTGCTACTTGTTTGATCTCACGAAAGAGAAAGGTCAGGATTTGAAGTTATCGTAAATTCCGGACTATAAATCGTTACGTATTTCCTACACTTTGGACCCTACGGTTTTGAAAACTGTGCGGCTAATTTTTTATTTTTTCTCCGCTGATGGCCGTAATGCATTTATAGATAGAAAAAAAACAAACAAACAAGAAAATAGACTGGAAAGGTGTGTCGTTGTTTGTGCTATGGCGCCATCTTTTGGACGAGTTTGCTGTGTATGTGTGTGTGTGTGTTTGTGATGCCCTGCTAGTTGTTTGATCTCACGAAAGAAAAAGGTCACAATTTGAATTTAACGTAAATTCCGGACTATAAACCGTGCGGATAATTTATGGATTTTTCTTCGCTGACGGCCAAAATGCATTTATAGTTAAAAAAAGAAAGAAAATACACTGAAAAGGTGTGTTGTTAGTTGTGCTATGGCGCCATCTTTTGGACGAGTTTGCTCACTGCAGGTGTTGCAGTGTCATTACATTTAGTGCTTTCAACCTGAAGTAGAAGTGTCGTTCGTCATCTAGCCGTCCATAGCGTCTCTACTCATCTCTCCAAGCAACGTTTGTAAGTTTTACAGTCTAACTAAAACAATTCTTACTTAACCGTCCCGTGTGGGATGTCTGTGGGAGTGTTTGTGTGCGTATTTGTACGTGCTATCGTAATGTAATCAAGCAAGCATCGTTAGCATGTTAGTGTTATTAACGTACAACATTTTTTTTGGTATTGTTTCAGTTTCACAATTTCCTCAATACATTTGTGCAAATTTTTCAGGACTTATGCAGATCCCAAATACATATCAGCAGGTACCGGAAGGTAAGAAAAGTTGCTTTTGCATAATATTGCGAAACAAAATGCCAGATAATCTGCCTTACCTTATACACACACCATAATAAAACTTGTATGTTTAATGCGCCGACTGTCCTTCAAGCGGTGTGGCTTCATAGCTTACCAAAGTCATACTAAAACATTTTGATAGATCTTTGAGATCGTGTGTAATGTTCTAGATTTTCAATGGAACATTTAACATGTTGGTGTTGTTTACTTGAGTCATATTGCCATCATAGTGCAGCCTACACTTATCTCTTATGTTTGACTGTCATCTACTGGTCACACTTATCATTACACCATGTACCAAATAAAATAGCTTCGAGGTGGGTAAGCTCAACCAAACTTTTATCTTACATTAAGCGCACCGGGTTATAAGGCGCACTGTCGAGTTTTGAGAAAAATTCAATATTTTAAGTGAGCCTTTACAGAATATTTCTGTGTAAATAACACATTTTACAAAGTATATATATATATGTATATATATATATATATATATATATATATATATATATATATATATATATATATATATATATATATATATATATATATATATATATATATATATATATATATATATATATATATATATATATATATATATATATATGCGGCTTATTGTAGTCCGGTGTGGCTAATATATGGGGGAAAAAAATTCCCCTAAAATCTAGTGGGTGCGGCTTATATGCCAGTGCGTTCTATAGACCGAAAAATATGGTACATTATGCCACACTTGCCAACCTTGAGACCTCCGATTCCGGGGGCTGGGGCGGGGGCGTGGTTGGGGCGTGGTTAAGAGGGGAGGAGTATATTTACAGCTAGAATTCACCAACTCGAGTATTTTATATATATTTCATATATATATATATGTATGAAATACTTGACTTTCAGTGAATTGTAGCTATATATATATATATATATATATATATATATATATATATATATATATATATATATATATATATATATATATATATATATATATATATATATATATATACATATATATATTTATATATATATTTATTTTATTATACATATAAATAAAATAAATACTTGAATTTCAGTGTTCCGGAGGCTATCCAGTAGATGGCAGTATTGTTCTGTTTAAGAGTGTCACAACATTGCTGTTTACGGCAGACAAACTGCTTAACGGTAGATAAAAACGTGACTGCTGTTGTTGTGTGTTGTTACCGCGCTGGGAGGACGTTAATGAAACTGCCTAACAATAAACCCACATAAGAAACCAAGAACTCGCCCTCGATCATTCTACAGTTATAACGTGATTGGGCAGGCACGCTGTTTATATCGTGGGAAAGCGGACGTGAAAACAGACTGTCACCGCTGTCCCCACTCAGGTCTGCATGGAGCTGGAGGGGGCGTGGCCTCCAGCTCCAGCTGAATTCCGGGAGATTTTCGGGAGAAAATTTCTTCCGGGAGGTTTTCGGGAGAGGCGCTGAATTCCGGGAGTCTCCCGGAAAATCCGGGAGGGTTGGCAAGTATGCATTATGCGAGGAGGCAAATGTGCTAAATAAAATCAGCATTAAAAAAATATTTAAAATTTAACTGAAGAAGACTTCAGCAAATTGTCTGTACGGTTGTGTTAGCCACGCTCCACGATGCGAGAATTTAATTGCTTTTAAATGCATTGTTTTAGAACATCAGCTTGATTTGATCACTCGTAAAAGTTCTCCCTTGCTTCGCAAAGAAAACCAAATGACATTCGCGTGAACTGTCGCTTTAATGACAGCTCAGCAGTTTGGATTTCATTATGCTGATGGCTCGACACTTCGTCCGGTCCGACCTTGAAATCAGTCAGTAGTCATCAGATGGAGGGTACACTGGGTTCCTCCCACATCCCAGAAACATGCGTATTGGGTACATTGGAGACTGCAAATAGCCATAAGTGTGAAGGATTGTTTGTATGTACGTGCCCGGTAAAGTTATTACCTATCATTTTTCTCTGAGTCATTTTACTTAAACAAGCCTTTTCTAACATTTGACGCTACAAAATAATACAAGCATGTACTAGGGTTGGTGATGATATCAAATCGCATTAATATCAGTATGGGCTAATACTCCAGGCTCGGATATCGATATTGGGAAAAGTGAAAAACGTGTACCCATAGTTTTTAGCACTTAATACCCATTACTACGAGTCTATGGTTCTCTATGGTCTATGGTGCCATCTATAGGTTGAGGACTTTAAATACCCCTCGGTCTTGTTCACGAGTGAGGGAAGAATGGATCGTGGGATCGACAGGCGGATCTGTAGTGATGCATAGGTCTGTCGTGGTGAAAAAGGAGCTCAGCCGGAAGGCAAATCTCTCAATTCACCGGTCGATCTACGTTCCTATTCTCACCTACTCAGTGGTTAGAGTGTCCGCCCTGACATCGGTAGGTTGTGAGTTCAAACCCCGGCCGAGTCATACCAAAGACTATAAAAATGCGACCCATTACCTCCCTGCTTGGCACTCAGCATCAAGGGTTGGAATTGGGGGCTACATTACCAAAAAGTATTCCAGGGCGCGGCCACCGCTGCTGCCCACTGCTCACCTCCCAGGGGGTGAACAAGGTGATGGGTCAAATGCAGAGGACAAATTTCACCACACCTATTGTGTGTGTGACAATCATTGGTACTTTAACTTTAACTACGGTCGGGGGTCAGCAACCCACGGCTCTCGAGTCGCATGCGGCTCTTTAGTGCTGCCCTAGTGGCTCCCTGGAGCCTTTTTAAAAAAGGATTGAAAATGTAAAAAGATGGGGTGGAAACATAATTTTTTTGTTTAAGTATGTTTTTTGTTTGAGGACAAACATGACACAAACCTTCCCAATTGTTAGAAAGCTCCACTGTTTAATATGTTTGTGTGTATGCTTCACTGATGACAGTATTTGGTGAATATCGTTTTGTCCTACTAATTTCGGTGGTTCTTGAACTCACCATAGTGTGGACTGTGACGCAACATGTTTGTTTACATGTAAAATATTCCACTCCTTCTTTGTCTGTTTGTCCACCAAAAGTTGTATGCTGTGCGTGAATGCACAAAGGTGAGCTTTGTTGATGTTATTGACTTGTTGGAGTGCTAATCCGGCATGTTGGGTCAGTGCATGACTGCAAGCTAATCGATGCTAGCATACTATTTAGGCTAGATGTGTGTACATAGTGCATCATTATGCCTATTTTTTAGGTATATTTGAGTTAATATACCTAAAAAATTGGCATAATGACGCACTATGTACACACATCTAGGCTAGATGTGTGTACATAGTGCGTCATTATGCCTATTTTTTAGGTATATTTGAGTTAATATACCTAAAAAATTGGCATAATGACGCACTATGTACACACATCCAGCCTAAATAGCATGCTAGCATCGATTACCTTGCAATTTACAGCATCATGAGCTTAACTTGATGCAGATCAGTGATAGGTTCTTTAAAATGTATTTTCTTAAACCTGTATATGCAAAAGCGTAATAAAAAAATAATTAAATGAATACAAATCAATCAATCAAAGTTTACTCATATAGCCCTTGAGCACAAATGTCTCAATGGGCTGCACAAGCCACAACGACATCCTCTGCTCAAATCCTACATTAGGGCAGGAAAAAACTCAACACAATGGGAAAAAAATACGTGACTAAAAGGTGTTGCAAATAAAACAATTACTGCTCCACTTCATTATGCCTATTTTTTAGGTATATCAACTCAAATATATTCATTATGCCTATTTTTTAGGTATATTAACTAAAATATACCAAAAAAATAGGCATAATGATGCACTATGTACACACATCTAGCCTAAATAGCATGTTAGCATCGATTTGCCTGCAGTCATGCACTGACCAAAAATGCCTTATTAGCACTCTGACTTGTCAATAACATCAACAAAGCACACCTTTGTGCATTCACGCACAGCATAAAGCTTTTGGTGGACAAAATGAGACAAATCGATGCTCACATGCTATTTAGGCTAGATGTGTGTACATAGTGCATCTTTATGCCTCATTTTTAGGTATATTTGAGTTAATTTAATATCCTTTACTTTTATCCTCTTTGTATATAATTTAGTTTAGCATGTCTCATGACACATTATCTGTATGTAATATTGGCCGCATTTCTCATAGTTGTTTGTGTGCGATGTTGTTCCAGACCACAGCAAACATGACCTAGCTTGCCAAAGATTGTAATAAATCTCTTAAAAGAAGACAGCCTTAACTTGGACACACACATATATATACTTTTGGCCAGTAATTTCCAGGAGTTATCTCACCTTCTGAGTAGCCTTTGATTTGCTAATGGTTTTCTAATGTTGTAAAAATGTGTAGAATAAAGATTTCATTTCAACATTTCTGTCAACAAAGATTAGCTTCAGCCTGCGACACGTAGTCTTTTTGATAGTAGGCTATTATAGCTAATATAGACACTTAAGTCATGTGTTGCCTTCATTATAAGACTTATATCCGGCTTTTCATTTTTTGCGGCTCCAGAAAGATTAGATTTTTGCATTTTTGGTTTAATATGGCTCTTTCAACATTTTGGTTTGCCGACCCCTGCCTATGGTCATGAGCTTTGGGTTATGACCGAAAGGACAAAATCACGGGTACAAGTACCCGAAATTAGTTTTCTCCGTCAGGTGGTGGGGCTCTCCCTTAGAGATAAGGTGAGAAGCTCTGTCATTCGGGAGTAGCTCAGAGTAAAGCAGCTGCTCCTCCACATTGAGAGGAGCCAGATGAGGTGGTTCGAGCATCTGGTCAGGATACCCCCCGGACGCCTCCTTGGCGAGGTGTTTAGGGCCCGTGAATAGGTAGGAGGCCATGGGGACGACCCAGCACACAGTGGAGAGACTATGTGTGGAGGTCTTGCTCCTCCGGGTTCTCTGGACCACCAATGACGGACATGACAGCCGTGTTCATCTTTGTGAACAATGATTTATTTTGCAATAAGTTGTCCTTCTTGTGCTTTTCAGCCATGTTAAAGTTTAGCTCGCTCTCGCTGGTTCTCCACCATCAACAACCTCCTCTCCTTCCCGACTGCTGCCTTTAACAGAGCGACAGGTGATCAGGCAAACACTCACAGCTGTGTCATCTTTGCACCTGTCACTAATCTCGAAGCCGGTCCTGACACACCCCGCTTTGTTGCAGGTCTGCAGGCCACGCCCCCCCACTATGTCTCCCAGTTGGTCGGGGAACGCCTTGGGATCCCTTTGGAAAGAGCTGGACGAAAGTTGCTAGGGAGATTGAAGTCTGGGCTTCTTGTCGGATAATCGGAAGATTGATGGATGGTTGAATTGATCTTGTGCTTACTTCTTCTACTGTACTTCTTTGCTTTTGCTATTTGTTTGTTTGAGCTGAAACATCCATCCATTATTGATTCTCTGATGGCTACAGACATTCCACATTCATGCTTGTGAGCACCTCTCTCTTCACGGGGACGATAAAGCCTCTATCCCTGCCGACATTGACGAAACATCCTGAAACGTATGCTGTCTTTAAACTGAAGTGGAGCAGTAATTGTTTTATTGACAACACCTATTAGCCTTTTTTTTTTTCCCATTGGGTTGAGTTTTTTCTTGCCCTAATGTAGGATTAGAGCAGAGGATGTCTTTGTGGCTTGTGCAGCCCATTGAGACATTTGTGATCAAGGGCTATATGAGTAAACTTTGAATGATTGATTTGTATTCATTTATTTTATTTTTTAATTACGCTTTTGCATATACAGGTTTAAGAAAATACATTTAAAGAACCTATCACTGATCTGCATCAAGTTAAGCTCATGATGCTGTAAATTGAATGCTGCGGATGTCATGATCCGTGGTCCGGATCATGTTTTCGTTATGTTCTGTTAGTTTAACTCCATAGTTCCTGATTTTTGTGCACTCTTGTTTGTTTTGGTTGCCATGGTTGCGTATGATTTTCACCTGCCGCTGGTGTTCGGACGCTCACCTGGCTCTAATCAAGAGACTATTTAAACCGCCTTTGCCAGTCAGTCGGCCTGGCGTCATTGCTCGTTTCATGTCTGATTCCATAGTTATGCTAGTTGCTTGTTTCATGCAATACCATAGTTCATGCTGTTTGTTTCCTTCACGCAACCCTCTACGTAAGTCTTGTTTAGTTCATGCCACAGTTAGAAAGTTTTTGCCATGTTTTCTGCGCAAAATTTTCGCCTAAGCTTCCGAGTGCGATAGGCACGCTTGCCTTTGTTGTTTGCCTGTTTTTTTGTAGTTAGATTAATAAATATGTTCCTACCTGCAAGCCTTGTCCGGAATAGTCCGTTTGCATCCCGGGAGAACAAACCTCGCAGTAAGCTGCGAAAACCACGTTGTGACAGCGGATACGTTTTTTACTGGATCATTTGTAATACACTTCTGCTTTGGAGACGTTGTATGCGTAAGTATTATGCAACTAAGATTATATGATACTTGTTTATTTTGAAAAAATAAAGCAGTGGTCCCCAACCACCGGTACCGGGCTGCACAAGAAATAAAAAAATTAAAAAAAAATAAAAAAATAAAATAAAAAATAAATAAAAAATTAAAAATATATATATTAAATCAACATAAAAAAACACAATATATACATTATATAACAATATAGATCAATACAGTCTGCAGGGATACAGTCCGTAAGCACACATGATTGTATTTCTTTATGGGGAAAAAAATAAAAATAAAATAATAATACAAATTATTTCAAGCGGTTTGCAGCTACAAAAAGGTTGGGGACCACTGAACTAAAGATACATATTACTTATGTCTAGCTAGAGTGCTGTTGTGTGCATAGCTGCGGTGTAGCTGCTCGTTCCTAGAAGCCTATAGCCTACCATGTTTACCTTTTGTTAATGACTAAAATACAATAAAAAAAACAACTTAGTGTGCTTATTGGAGGACAATTAAATGTTAACTGGCTGGTTAGCTTTGCACAAATTGCAGTTTTCATTGTATCGATTATATCAGAGAGTTTAGATACAAGTTGTTATCATCCGATATGTGTTTTTTTTGCTGATATTGGACCGGTACACCCCTATTAATACCCAACTTATTTTATTAGTGCAAGTATGCAGAGCTGGTTCGGTGAATAGATACTTACACCAGGTGGCTGGTCCTTAGAGAACATACCCCAGGTGTGATAGTTCAGGTCGTGTTTGTAAGTTTGATGTTCCGTCTCCCCAAAGCCGTACACGTAGTGGGATGGCAGAAGCGTCGACACTTGGATGAACATGTCGGAGAAGGTAAATCCTGGCAGAGAGGAGTCCCAACTGAGAAAAAGTGACAAGAGGATTAAAATCAATGAGAGGGGGATTATTGTCAGAGGACATCATCCAAAACACATTTGACAAAAATAACAGTTGCCCTCTCCAGGAAGTACCAGGCATATTAATTAGTGACACTTAACTGACACTAGGCAATAAACCTGCTCAAATAGGTACTCAAATATGCACATAAAGTTGTGTCTAAATATTATAATTAAATATAAAAAATATCTGTTTGTTCCTGACTAGAGATGTCCGATAATGGCTTTTTTGCCGATATTCCGATATTGTCCAACTCTTAATTACCGATTCCGATATCAACCGATACCGATATATATACAGTTGTGGAATTAACACATTATTATGCCTAACTGTTGTGATGCCCCGCTGGATGCATTAAACAATGTAACAAGGTTTTCCAAAATAAATCAACTCAAGTTATGGAAAAAAGTGCCAACATATTTATTATTGAAGTCAAGCGTGCTAAAACGTCAGGATGTTCTGGACTACCGGTATTTTCTCAAAGTGGCCGCCTTTAACTTTTCATTGAGGGCCCCTTTTACATTCAGGTCTGCAAAGTGTGCAATTATATTAAAAAGCTTTTGCCATCAACTTATTACACCTCTCCGTATTAAATGATGTCACATATTGTTGTAGGGAGTGATTTACGGGGGTGGGGGGGAAGTCAGTTGCAACTTGTCCTTGTAAACACTTGTCCTTGCTGAAAGTAAATAACCTCGGCAACTAATTTCCTGATTGATACCAAGTAGGTTTTTTATTGATTAAAGCGAATCAATCACACCTAGAAAAATCCATCTCGCTCGGACAGTGTTGGATTTACTTATGTATTGCATGTTTGTCCCTTTCGGGAATCTATCTTTTTTGCCTCTCGGACAATATTTATTAGGTACACCTGCAAACTAATGAGATCCAGCTGTGTGAAAAAGATGACATAAGTTGTTTTATACACAGTCAAAGAGGTTAGATTTAGTAATATTTGTACTGTGATTGCTTAATAATGATCTAGGTATATCACTGTGATAGTTTGCAGTAGTGTCAGTACATTGCAATGTGTGTAATGTTTTCCTTAGCAAAATAAATACCTATTAGTTTTTTTTGCAGTTTATCCCCATTCCAAACCACAACAACTCCGCAAAGAAAGTATATATTATACACAAAATATTTTACATAATGCAATTCTAAATATTGTGCATAATTAATTTCATTTCAGGGGTTGATTTTAGACAAACATACTTTTGAAAGACTTAAAAGTTAAAATCCTTATGTAAGTGTTATAATGAAGGCAATACATTAAGTAAGTGTCTCAGAGGGTGAGATAACTCCTGGAAATTACTGGCTTGAAACTGCCAAAGGTATAGACGTGTGTGCCCGAGTTAAAAGGAAAGGACAGACTGTCTTCTTCTAATGGATTTATCACAATCTTTGCAAGCTTGGTAACGTTTGCTGTGGTCTGGAACAACATGGCACACAATCAGAAATGCAGTCAATATTACATACAGATATTGTTAAGTTAAAGTGCCAACGATTGTCACACACACACGAGGTGTGGCGAAATTATTCTCTGCATTTGACCCTTCATCACACCCTGGGAGGTGAGGGGAGCAGTGAGCCGCAGCGGTGGCCGCGCCCGGTTGTGTCATGAGACATGTAAATATAAATAAAATAAGGACATAAGTAAAGGAAATTAAATAAACTCAAATATACCGACAAATGAAGCATAATGACACAATAAGCACACACAGCTAGCCTAAATAGCGTGTTAGCATGGAATTTTAGCACTCCACGCAAGTCAATAACATCAACAAAGCTCACCTTTGTGCATTCACGCACAGCATACAACGTTTGGTGGACGAAATGAGACAAAGGAGTGGCATACAACACGTCTTTCTGTGGCAGCGTCGGAGAAAGTTGTACATGTAAACATTTGAGTCAAAGTCCACACAACTACGGTGAGTTCAAGGACCGCCAAAATTAGTAGGACAAAACAGCGGCTTGCCAAATACTGTCATCAGTGAAAAATAAACACATACATATTAAACAGAGGGCTTTCTAACAATTACTACAGTTTGTGTCATGTTTGTCCTCCTACAGAAACATTATTAAAACAACAAATATATTTTTCCATTTTTGAAAAAAGCTCCAGGGAGCCACTAGGGCGGTGCTAAAGAGCCGCAAGCGGGGTTGCTAACCCCCGCCTTAGGCCATGTCAACACAGACAAGCTGGGTAACGTTTGCTGTGGTCTGGAACAACATGGGAGGGTTGGCAAGTATGCATAATTATCCAATATGTACACACTAGCCTAAATAGCGTGTTGGCATGGAATATTAGCACTCCGCGCAAGTCAATAACGTCAACAGAGCTCACCTTTGTGCATTCACACACAGCATACAACTTTTGGTGGACAAAATGAGACAAAGGAGTGGCATACAACACATATTTCTGTGGCAGCATCGGAGAAAGTTGTACACGTAAACAAACTACGGTGAGTTCAAGGACCGCCAAAATTCGTAGGACAAAACAGCAGTATCGTACTAAAAAAAAAAAGGTATTCGGTATACATCTTGGGGCGGTATAGCTCGGTTGGTAGAGTGGCCATGCCAGCAACTTGAGGGTTCCAGGTTCGATCCCCACTTCCGCCATCCTACTCACTGCCGTTGTGTCCTTGGGCAAGACACTTTACCCACCTGCTCCCAGTGCCACCCACACTGGTTTAAAAATGTAACTTAGATATTGGGTTTCACTATGTAAAAGTGCTTTGAGTCACTAGAGAAAAGCGCTATATAAATATAATTCACTTCACATCTTTAAATGAGACGCACTTGTAAATAGTAACATCCCACCGAAGTGCAGTAATCTGTTTTGTAACATCGACACTCACATTTTGGTTCCTGTGCTTTTCCGTATCACCTGGATGCCAAATGGATTCTTCTTGAAAAGGACCTTGTAAAGCCTCTTGTCCTCATTAGTCTCGGGGACAGGTGGGACAGACAACGGCACCGGAACCTCATAACGATCCGTGGCCGGGTCCCAAATCTGGACAGGGGGGCATATTAGTGTGTGAGCCAAAATGTGGCAGGCAAGCAAGCGTGATGCAGCACTAGTGGAAAGAAAATGATTCTGAAATAAACCTGAACAAACTTTAAGAGACAAAATGCAAGCAAATGTAATATGCAGTTGTGGTCAAAAGTTGACATACACTTGTAAAGAACATAATGTCATGGCTGTCTTGAGTTTACAATCATTTCTACAATTCTTATTTTTTTGTGATAGAATGATTGGAGCACATACTTGTTAGTCACAAAAAACATTCATGAAGTTTGGTTCTTTTATGAATTTATTATAGGTCTGCTGAAAATGTAAGCAAATCTGCCGGGTCAAAAGTATACATACAGCAATGTTAATATTTGGTTACATGTCCCTTGGCAAGTTTCACTGCAATAAGGCGCTTTTGGTAGCCATCCACAAGCTTCTGGTTGAATTTTTGACCACTTCCTTGACAAAATTGGTGCAGTTCAGTTAAATTTGTTGGTTTTCTGATATGGACTTTTTTCTTCAGCATTGTCCACACGTTTAAGTCAGAACATTGGGAATGCTATTCTAAAACCTTAACTCTAGCCTGATTTAGCCATTATTTTACCACTTTTGACGTGTGTTTGGGGTAATTGTCCTGTTGGAACACCCAACTGCGTCCAAGACGCAGGTTGTCCTGAAGAATTTGGAGGTAATCCTCCTTTTTCATTGTCCCATTTAATGTACCAGTTCCATTGGCAGCAAAACAGGCCCAGAGCATAGTACTACGACCACCATGCTTGACGGTAGGCTTGGTGTTCCTGGGATTAAAGGCCTCACCTCTTCTCCTCCAAACATATTGCTGGGTATTGTGCCGAAACAGCTCAATTTTTGTTTCATCTGACCACAGAACTTTTATCAGGTTCAAACACCGATGACATCTATTAGACAAGACAAGAAGAAAGGAATCAGACAGCGACAGGATTCAATTTAGCTCATGAGGAGAGTGCGTCGACCTGTACCCTTGCACAGTGTCGTCCCACGCTCTCACGAAAGGGTTCCACACCTCCTCCTTTATTTGGGCATTTTCTGATTACATAGCTGCAGCTGTTTCTAAGGGGAGGGGGGGTCATAAACAGCTGCCGCACTCAGTCATAAACAGTTCAAAGAAAAGGTGTTTGGAGCGGTGTCAGGTTTCCCCCCTCCCTGCTTTGTAGACCTCGGGTCATGACAAGGTCTTCCTGTGGCTGTCCAATAGATCAAAGAAACAGACACCTCCACGTCGCACCTCATCGCACACAGTGGAGGTTTACAAGCTTGATAAGATCAAAGACAACTTTTGTCTTCTCGCAGGGCAGCCTGAACTCATGGGAACACAAAGTTGTATGATAACTTATATACAATTATTCTGACAACTTTCCTCCAGAAGGTCTTATCTTTGTCCATGTGATGTCAGATGAAACAAAAATTTAGCTGTTTAGCCACAATACCCATCAATATGTTTGGAGGAGAAAAAGTGGGGCCTTTAATCCCAGGAACACCATTCCTACCGTCAAGCATGGTGGTGGTAGTATTATGCTCTGGGCCTGTTTTGCTGCCAATAGAACTGGTGCTTTACAGAGAGTAAATGGGACAATGGAAAAGGAGGATTACCTCCAAATTCTTCAGGACAATCTAAAATCATCAGCCCGGAGGTTGCGTCTTGGGCACAGTTGGGTGTTCCAACAGGACAATGACCCCAAACACACGTCAAAAGTGGTAAAGGAATGGCTAAATCAGGCTACAATTAAGGTTTTAGAATGGCCTTACCAAAGTCCTGACTTAAACGTGTGGACAATGCTGAAGAAACAAGTCCATGTCAGAAAAGCAACACATTTAGCTGAACTGCACCAATTTTGTCAATGTAGTGGTCACAAATTTCACCAGAAGCTTGTGGATGGCTACCAAAAGCGCCTTATTGCAGTGAAACTTGCCAAGGGACATGTAACCAAATATTAACATTGCTGTATGTATACTTTTGACACAGCAGATTTGGTCACATTTTTAGTAGACCCATAATAAATTCATAAAATAACCAAACTTCATGAATGTTTTTTGTGACCAACAAATGTGCTCCAGTCACTCTATCACAAAAAAATAAGAGTTGTAGAATGATTAGAAACTCAAGACAACCATGAGATGATGTTCTTTACAAGTGTATGTAAACTTTTGACCACGATTGTAAGTGTAGAAGATGTGGTGTGAATGAATTATTAGTAATAGATAGGGAAACAGACGCATGTTAAATAAGCTGGCACCTTGAACTGTAGCATATGACTGCTGTGGTAGGTGATCTGAACACGGAGGTTGTCAATGTCAGGTGATTTGGGGCGTCCACTGCTCCGGTACGCTTTGTTCCGACTGATATCGAACGAAACGCCCGAGCCGGTTTCTTCCATTGTTTTGAAAGAATATCCGTAGTCTTTTGGAAAGAAGCACCACGGCACGCCTGCCAGTGTGCTTTGCTGATTAGTGAAGTAGAACAAAAAAGTGGGTTCAATGTGCAGACTTTTCCCAAGTTTGTGGTGTTTCTCGCTTACCTTCCAGATGCATCCTCTGGCCTTGCACTTTGCCTCGTCCCCATGCTCCTCGGGGTGGCAGTCAAAGCGTTGGTACTCTTCTCGGACCTGCTCCCAGCGCACCTGGTATGTTTCCCCCAGGGCTAAGGACAGGTTCCGTAAGAACAACACCTGTGTTTGAATTGGAATTATAAGTGAGGAATATAATAATGATATTGAAGTCAGCCAGCCTCTCCCCAAAAATCTTGTTCCGAGGTATATATCATATTGACCCAAATATAAGACAACCTTTTCTTTAATCGAAGTAGAAAAAAAAAAAGTAATATCAGTGAAATAACAACTGGTAGATGCTTGACAGTTTGATTACTGTTCCATTGATCACCAGTGTCTTTAAATTGGCATCATAACTCCTCCTCTGTTGTTTGCTAACTTGCCCAACCTTCACACTTTTGGTTCGATAGTCTGGTCCCGAACAGAAATATATATATATATTAAAAAAAAAAAGTATTAGTATCTGTTTTTTGTTTTTGGTCATTGCACAACTAAAGGCTGTGCAATTAAAACAAACGTTTGACATAAATTAAGCATAAGTAAGTACATGAATTAACAGCTTTCCTGATTCCATAGACCAAACTCCCTCTAAATCAGAGGTCTTTAACAGGGTTCTACGACCCCTAAAAGTCAGCAAAGGTACTGCAAGACGGTCTTGCAATTTTAAGTTAAGACTAGTGTTGTCCCGATACCAATATTTTGGTACCGGTACCGGTACCAAAATTATTTCGATACTTTTCAGAATTTTTCGGTACTTTTCTAAATAAAGGGGACCACAAAACATTGCATTATTGGCTTTATTTTAACAAAAAATCTTACGGTACATTAAACATATGTTTCTTATTGCAAGTTTGTCCTTAAATAAAATAGTGAACATACAAGACAACTTGTCTTTTAGTAGTAAGTAAGCAAACAAAGGCTCCTAATTAGTCTGCTGACATATGCAATAACATATTGTGTCATTTTCCATTCTATTATTTTGTCAAAATTATTAAGGACAAGTGGTTTTAAATGAATTAGTAATCTACTTGTTCATTTACTGTTAATATCTTTCTCTTTTAACATGTTCTATCTACACTTCTGTTAAAATGTAATAATCACTTACTCTTCTGTTGTTTGATACTTTACATTAGTTTTGGATGATTCCGCAAATTTGGGTACTTTTCAGAGGCGGTATAGTACCGAATATGATTCATTAGTAACGCGGTACTATACTAATACCGGTATACCGTACAACCCTAGTTAAGACTTTTTTTTAAATATGTTTTTTGTACCCCCCCTGCAGTTTTTCCACAGATAAGAATGTCTTTAAATACAAATGAACATTTATATACACACTGTAGTGTACAATAGGAATGGGATTCATATGGCCCCATTCGTCGCGGTTTACCTGACACATGAAACGGGACAAAATAGGTGGGCGCACTATCCACTAAAGTTAAAGTACCAATGATTGTCACACACACACTAGGTGTGGTGAAATTTGTCCTCTGCATTTGACCCATCCCCTTGTTCACCCCCTGGGAGGTGAGGGGAGCAGTGGGCAGCGGCGGTGGTCGCTCATTTTTGGTGATTTAACCCCCAATTCCAACCCTTGATGCTGAGTGCCAAGCAGGGAGGTAATGGGTCCCATTTTTTAAAGTCTTTGGTATGACTCGGCTGGGGTTTGAACAACCTACCGATCTCAGGGCAGACACTCCAACCACTAGGCCACTTTCTTTTTTTCTGTCTTTAGTTTATTTCGAACATGAACACACTTACAGCATAATACATCACAAAATTCCATATTATTTCACTTTACGTCAAGTTCGAAAAGGAGTAGGAAGAAGCAAAGCTTATTTAATCACACCCCTTTCCGTTAACAAATATATACATTAATTGACTGACTTTTTTTATAGCAAAATGACATCCGTGAATGAGTAATACAGCAGTTTTTTAATATATAACATATATATTATATAAATGTATATAATAACTTTAGCTGCCAGACAGCTGTAAAATGTGTTTTGTGGAAATTCCAACTTTAAACTCAGCTTGAGTTGCGATGCAGAGTGGCACTTTTCATCATTTTCAGCAAACTGCATAGCAAAATGATTAACCCCCCCATATTCCTCCCACGCAAGATTCACCCAGGAATGGGGCCATACGAATCTCTTCCCTACTGTACTTTAGAAATGGCAGTGGCATGTCGGGGTGTCCAAAAAATGTTGTATTTGTAACTATTCTTAATTGTTTAAAAAAAAAATCAAACATCGATTTGAAAAACTACATATATTTATTACTATATGTTTTCTGTCCTGTCCAGCCACTCAGGCAAAACATATAGTTGATGTAGATGATCATATATTTTTGCATAATAAGGTACTTTTAGGACCAGTTCAATTTAAAACACCATTTTATAAAGGAAAAATAAGTAGGAAAAACCTGCTCCATATCTCAATCAGTTTGGGAGTCACTAGCCTGGAAGTTTTGATCATGAATCAATTACCATGAATTGATTAACGTGGACCCCGGCTTAAACAAGTTGAAAAACGCATTCGGGTGTTACCATTTAGTGGTCAATTGTACAGAATATGTACTGTACTGTGCAATCTACTAATAAAAGTCACAATCAATCAATCAAAAAATCGTCTTTTCAACGCTCTGCCAGAGCTGAAGTCGACTTTGGCGTGGTCTATCAGAGGAGCGAACTGAACTATCCGATCGCTGTCTGGTTTGTTTGTTCATCTGACTGTTCTAGCCTTTTTAGAGAGGGCAAACGTCGCAAATGATATCAGTTAAGTTGTAGGGATCCCCATCATCCTTAACTGGGTTCTTGCTAGCGTACACGGTAGCGTACAAAAAAGAGTTGACAATGAAAATTCTTAGTCGAAGACAGCCTTACTTAATAATTGCAAGTTTGCTCACAATGGTGACAACCCAGTGTTATGGGTCGGGGGAAATATGGCCCTTGGTCTAGGTTCTGCAGTTTATCAATCAATATCAAAATGGCTACAACGGATAGGAATGAAGACCATTCTCATGACAATGTCTCAGCATTGTAAAGACAAGTTTCTTGAAGCAAGACTATTTGCTTCAGATCGTTTGTGCTCTACCAATTAAAAACACAGCTGTTCATTTCCCAAGCCTCTACAAACTGAGTCACGGCAAATCTGGAGGGGCCTCTTTGACTCTTGAGAGTTTACAGTAGTAACACCCAGAAGCTTCTTGAGCTGCTGGGCAAACTTTTAAGAGTGTACATCAAAATGTCCTTTTCTTCCGAAGTCATGCTTAGCCAATAAAGAGAGTCAAACGGTGGGATGGGGAACACACAAGCTGGAAAAAAAGTTAGGATGGAAAAGACTCTGTAAAGGCAGGACTGATGGGATGAGAGGCTGGAGAGATAAACACAATTGGTGATAGAGGCGTGTATTTAGAATCTGGTTTTTCGGTTTTAAACGTTGGGTGTGGTACAAAGGTGTACAGATTTCCTACACGGTAAAAAGTGAAGGAGATTAAGTAAAACAGTCTCAATGACAAGTAACATATTTTCTAGACTATTAGCCGCTACCTTTTTCCAAAGCTTTGAACTAGAGATGTCCGATAATATCGGACTGCTGATATTGTCGGCTGATAAATGCTTTAAAAGGTAATATCGGAAATTATTGGTATCGGTTTCAAAAAGTAAAATTCATGACTTTTTAAAACGCCGCTGTGTACATGAACGTAGGGAGAAGTACAGAGCGCCAATAAACCTGAAAGGCACTGCCTTTGCGTGCCGGCCCAATCACATAATACCTACGGCTTTTCACACACACACAAGTGAATGCAAGGCATACTTGGTCAACAGCCATACAGGTCACACTGAGGGTGCCCGTAAAAACAACTTTAACACTGTTACAAATATGCGCCACACTGTGAACCCACACCAAACAAGAATGACAAACATTTCGGGAGAACATCCGCACCGGAACACAACATAAACACAACAGAACAAATACCCAGAAGCCCTTGCAACACTAACTGTTCCGGGACGCTACAATATACACCCCCCGCTACCCCCTACCCCCCCCCCCACACACACACACACACACCTCAACCCCGCCCACTTCAACCTCCTCATGCTCCCAAATTCCAAGCTGCTGTTTTGAGGCATGTTAAAAAAAATAATGCACTTTGTGACTTCAATAATAAATATGGCAGTGCCATGTTGGCATTTTTTTCCATAACTTGAGCGGATTTATTTTGGAAAACCTTACATTGTTTAATACATCTAGCGGGGCATCACAACAAAATTAGGCATAATAATGTGTTAATTCCACGACTGTATATTTCGGAATCGGTAATTAAGAGTTGGACAATATCGGAATATCGGATATCGGCAAAAAAGCCATTATCGGACATCTCTAATTTTTTTAAATCAAAACTACCTAAGGTGTCAATCTTCATTTTTAGTGAAATCGAATGTAGACCCGTGCGCTACAACAGTGGAGGATGCAGAGGTGATGTGGAGAGTGACACATTTTATCACAAATTCGTGAGTAGTTAAGTTCTCGAAATGGTAAGTAATTACCAAGCGGTAATGCATGCATGATCGTTTCTTACGACATGGTTAACTACTATGTTGTTTTTGTAATACAGCGAGTGCATCAATTTAGAGTGGACCCCGACTTAAACAAGTTGAAAAACGTATTCGGGTGTTACCATTTAGTGGTCAATTGTACGGAATATGTACTTCACTGTGCAACCTACTAATAAAAGTTTCAATCAATCAATCAATCAGCCTTGTGTTGGGCCCCTGTTCAGACTGCTACTACTAAAATGGGTAAGGTTGTATTTTTTTCTCATTGCCGTGGGAATCCTGCGAGTGACTGAAGCATTAAGGAGTGGGACTATCAAGGGCTGGCTGCAGTGTGCTCAAACAACCACCAGGTGGCATCCGTGAGCAGATAATGCTGTATCATTCCTTTCTCTTTCGGACTTTTCAGTGCATTCTTCACACGCGCTTAAAGTGAAAGGTAAGGCAATTGAGTTTGCTTACATTGTTACATTGCTTTTCTACATCCACACGTGTGTGGTGGCAAGCTGCATTTGCAACCGCAGCTGCACTGGGATAGGTCGGCGGAAACGTGGCTGCCAATTTGTGCCTACGGCCTCTTTAATGCACCAAATGTATCACTCAGTTTTTCTGTTTGTAAGCAGTTTAATGATTTACTGCACTGGAAATGAACTGAACTGAGGTACGTACCAACTGTAATTGACACATACTGTACCTTTATACCGGGGGGTGTCAAACTCATTTTAGAAGGGGCCACATGTAGAGAAATCTACTCCAAAGTGGGCCGGACTGGTAAAATTGTGGCACGATAACTTAAAAATAAAGAAAACTTCAGATTGTTTTCTTTGTTTAGAAATAAAACAAGCACATTCTGAAATTATACAAATCATAATGTTGTTGGGGTTTTTATGCAATTACCTGCTGCGGTTAATAGTACCGTATTTTTCGGACTATAAGTCACAGTTTTTTTCATAGTTACTTATACTCAGGAGCGACTTGTGTGAAATTATTAACACATTATCGTAAGAGACTAGACGTATAAGATTTCATGGGATTTACCGATTAGGAGTGACAGATTGTTTGGTAAACGTATAGCATGTTCTATTTGTTATAGTTATTTGAATGACTCTTACCATAATATGTTACGTTAACATACCAGGCACATTCTCAGTTGGTTATTTATGCCTCATATAACGTACACTTATTCAGCCCGTTGTTCACTATTCTTTATTTATTTTAAATTGCCTTTCAAATGTCTATTCTTGGTGTTGGGTTTTATCAAATACATTTCCCCCAAAAATGCGACTTATACTCCAGTGCGACTTATATATGTTTTTTTTCTTCTTTATTATGCATTTTCGGCCGGTGAGACTTATACTCCGGAGTGACTTATTCTCCGAAAAATACGGTATACATATGTTAGTTGTCGTTATTTGTATTTTCTGAATAAATTATGTGATAATCTTCTGTGGAGGGAGGTGTGGCCAGCGCGCCTGCAAGAGCAAAGGTCACCGCCTTTGTCTATGACGCTGAGGACGAGCACCATCGGATAGGGGCGGGGCGTGTGCTGACAGCGAGACACAGCTGGCAGGTGATTAGATTTCGCAGGTGGTACGTGTTAATCTAATCATCAGTTGTCTTTAACAGTAAGCGGCCGGGAGCAGGAGGGGAGAGAGGATACGGACGTGGCTGAAAAGTCTCGTCCTGCTGGAGAGAAAACCGGTGATGAAAATCTATGTACATTAAAACCTGGTTAAAAACTGCACACTTGGCAGTGGAACGGCTGGTAAGCGACTTCCACATCTTCATTAGTCAACTCATTGGTGTTAATTTTCAAGCTATCAAGATAAAAAACATTATATCAAAATAAATTGACAGTATTTTATTAATGATCATTTTCCTCGACTGATGAACTAACATCATGTGGTTTATTTTTTTACATATGCAGCACTACAATGATACAAATAATTGCTATTGCGACATCCAGTGGACACATTTAGAACAGCTGTTTCTTTCATTCAAAAATTTCAGGTAAATTTTTATACTTAGCAAACTCCGGATAAAACCTGTTTGTGGGCCTGATCCGGCCCCTCGGGCCGTATGTTTGACACCCTTGCTTTATACTCTTTGTGGGGGGGCGTGGCCTGCAGACCTGCAGCGAAGCGGGGTGTGTCAGGATCGGCTTCGAGATTACTGACAGGTGCGTAGATGACACCTGTGAGTATTTGTCTGATCACCTGTCGCTCTGTTAAAAGCAGCAGTTGAGAAGGAGAGGAGGTTGTTGATGGTGGAGAACGAGCGAGAGAAACTTTAACATGGCTGAAAAGCACAACTTATTGCAAAATAAATTATTGTTCGCAAAGATGAACACGGCTGTCATGTCCGTCATTGGTGGTCCAGAGAACCCTGAGAAGCAAGACCTCCACACTCTTATATCAATATCATTGACTCCCACTGTTAAAAACAAAGAGCATTTTAACTATATTTCATCAACATTGACCTTGTGTGACTAGCATCTAAACCCACAACAAGAATCATAACAAATACTGAGCTTGAAAAATTACATTTTAAGTGCACTTTTGTCCTTCACTTCCAGGAAATAACGGAGGAAACATTGATAAATGTATCCTTTCTTGGGTAACCACAAAGACCTTGAAGACGATTACACGTTCAGGTAAAAAATTTTCTGTAAGCGAAACATCTCTGCAATATTGGCTAACTGGATGTTTTTTTTTCTTTCTTTTATAGACTTGTGGCTTATGAGCTTTTAAGTCATAAACCTGGACGCACATGGAAGGGTTGGGAGCTCTTAGTAATTTTTACCTGTCTCTTTTTCTATACACACACAGTCACAGTACATTTTTTACCATTTTTCATACTTAATGGCCAACCTTGAAAAGGCACAGGCACTACGGAAGTCGTCCACCCGGCATTTGTCCTGACTCGAGACGTGAGCAATAAAAAGAAGCATTGGCCGCGTCGAAAATCCTGCCTTTGCAAGGATTATAAATACATAGGGCCTGATCTACTACGATCCGAGTACCACGTGCTAAACAGAGTCTGCAAACTATAAAATTGCGTGTATTATTAGTGGGCGTGTTGTGTGTTTACAATTGAAAAGTGGTGCACACCGCCCTATTTAAATGAGGCTTTTGCATGTACAGTATTACGCAGAGACACTTGATCATTTACTGCATTATAATGTTATCATGCTACTTTCTATGGCACTGTGATTTGTTTTTAAACGAGCAGCAGACATGTACCACTTTTTTCTGGGCGATTTTGAAGCAGTCCTGCGGTGCATCTACAGCATGGGTGTCAAACTCTGGCCCGCGGGCCAAAATTGGCCCGCTGTGTAATTTCACTTGGCCCGTGAGGTGATATCAAATTAACACTAGAGCTGGCCCACCGATTATATACAGCGGCGGTGCCGCGGTACACCGCTAATTCTCATACTTGCCAAACCTCCCGGGAGACTCCCAAATTTCGGCGGGGTTTGGAAGTAGCGGGGTGTATATTGTAGCGTCTTGGAAGAGTTAGTGCTGCAAAGGGTTCTGGGTGATTGTTCTGTTGTGTTTATGTTGTGTTTATGCTGTCTTACTGTGCGGATGTTCTCCCAAAATGTGTTTGTCATTCTTGTTTGGTGTGGATTCACAGTGTGGCGTATATTTCTAACAATGTTAAAGTTGCTTATATTATAAACTGTATCGCTGTTGATGAAGTATGCTTTGCATTTACGTGTGTGTGTGTGCATACAGGAGGCGCTCATATCTTGTGACTGGGCGGGCACGTTGTTAGAAGGGATGAAAAGCGGACGTGACGTCAGCTCGTAGAGGACGTTTAAAGCAGTGTCTGTAAGGCACGCCCCCGAGACTGTGGAATACGAGATAAAATGACTGATGAACACCTTCGTTCGATAATGAGGGATGCCTGAGCCCCGACATTAATGAACTAGCATCCAAGTAAAGATGTCAGATATCTGGCTTGGGCACATCAGATTAGATCAGTGTGTTGCAAACTAAACAGTTTAAAGTCCTGAATGGTTGTATTATCCATTATTTTATTTTCAAATTTATTAGCCTGTGGAAAAAGTTAATGTTGATATTTACCTCAGAAGGCTGCAAATAGAAAAGAGGCATTCCATTTTTATTTAAATTGCAAAATGCGGCTGCTAGACTTTTGACAAAAACAAGAAAGTTTGATCATATTACGCCTATACTTGCTCACTTGCACTGGCTTCCTGTGCACCTAAGATGCGACTTTAAGGTTTTACTACTTACGTATAAAATACTACACGGTCAAGCTACTGCCTATCTTGCCGATTGTATTGTACCATATGTCCCGGCAAGAAATCTGCGTTCAAAGAACTCCGGCTTATTAGTGATTCCCAGAGCCCAAAAAAAGTCTGCGGGCTATAGAGCGTTTTCTATTCGGGCTCCAATACTATGGAATGCCCTCCCGGTAAAAGTTAGAGATGCTATCTCAGTAGAAGCATTTAAGTCTCATCTTAAAACTAATTTGTAAACTCTAGCCTATAGACTCCCTTTTTAGACCAGTTGATCTGCCGTTTCTTTTCTTTTCTTTTCTACTCTGCTCCCAACCCGGGGTGGACCGCTAGCCTGTCCATCGGATGAGGACATCTCTACGCTGCTGACCCGTCTCCGCTCGGGATGGGTCCTGCTGGCCCCACTATGGACTGGACTTTCGCTGATGTGTTGGACTTTCACAATATTATGTCAGACCAACTCGACATCCATTGCTTTCGGTCTCCCCTAGAGGGGGGGGGGGTTACCCACATATGCGGTCCTCTCCAAGGTTTCTCATAGTCATTCACATTGACGTCCCACTGGGGTGAGTTTTCCTTGCCCGTATGTGGGCTCTGTACCGAGGATGTCGTTGTGGCTTGTACAGCCCTTTGAGACACTTGTGATTTAGGGCTATATAAATAAACATTGATTGATTGATTGATTGATATGCCATTGATATTTTTTTATTATTATTATTATTATTTGAAATTCGATTTTGCATGTCACTATAAAGTTATATAAGCCTTGCTTGTTCAATATTTAATGTAAAACTTGTTTGGGTCCCTATCAAAAAGGTTAATTTGTTCAACCTTGGCCCGCGGCTTTGTTCAGTTTTAAATTTTGGCCCACTCTGTATTTGAGTTTGACACCCCTGCTCTAGGGTGACCAGTGCAATGTAGGTGTCCTTCTTACTTTGTACCATTAAAAGTTGCTTGCATTCTACATTCGCAATACAATATACATATCAGTGAAGTTATAGCATGGTGTATGATTGTGTGTACAAGGCTGAATATGAATACACCGTACCTCATTGGCTCCGTCATATTGTATGTCGGCATCTGGAACTGTGCTGTTCGAGTTTCCGTGTATCACAGAGACAGACGTGGGAGGGTGAAGCACCCCGAGGACTGTAATATCCTCAAACTTTAGGTTGTTTGGATCCTGGTAGCCGGCGTGAGTCACCTGCATGGTCAGTACTCCCTGTAAGGCAGAGGAGGCATACTCTTGATGTAAAACCATGTCTTTTATCCATCCATTTCCCAGTCATCATCAGTGATAACCGATCAGACAAAGCTCGAAAAGAGTCGGATCGATCAATGTCTTTCGCCACAAAAAGGTCTGTTTGAAATTTGAACTTGAAGCCAGATCAGGCACGAATAAAGGGGGTGGATTTCTTTGAAAGGTGTGCAAAGGAGACTTACGGAGATAACAGTGAAATCGTAGTGGATGTAGGTGCCTTTTTTAACAGTCTCTGTGAGAAAAAAAAAAAAAGAAAGAACAGATGTTAGGATTTGTCACAGCAATTTGACACAGACGGTGTACTGTCACACTGAGTGACTGACCTTCACTTGTTCATCTGTGTGAGCCGAATGTTTAAACAGTTATGGCGAGGGACCAGCTATCGTTTATGAGCATTTTCAGTTGGTAAATGAAACATCATGTATGGAAAAGCACTGTACGTTTATCAATTTCGACAAAAGCAAAGCATTAAAATGTTATTAAAACAGTCATTGTCATCTGGTAAATGGCTTTTTTGTAAGATTTGATTCCCATCTCGTTATGGGTTTAATGCGTTGACATATGGATAATGTCTTGTGTTTCAAGCGGATCCCTTCAACATTTAATTGCAGTGCAAAATGAAGTGATTCGTTTTAAAACTCGCTTTTCTTGTTTTGTGTATTTGGGTTTCCCATAAGCGCAGACAATTTGGAATTCAAACACAGGGCATTGGGGATATAAACACTATATTGCCAACAGTATTTGGTCACCTGCCTTGACTCACATATGAACGTAAAGTGCCATCCCATTCCTAACCCATAGGGTTCAATGTGATGTCGGTCCACCTTTAGCAGCTATTACAGCTTCAACTCTTTTGGGAAGGCTGTCCACAAGGTTGCGGGGTGTGTTTATAGGAATTTTCAACCATTCTTCATTGGTGAGGTCACACATTGATGTTGGTGGAGAAGGCCTGGCTCTCAGTCTCCGTTCTAATTCATCCCAAAGGTGTTCTATCGGGTTCAGGTCAGGACTCTGTGCAGGCCAGTCAAGTTCATCCACACCATACTCTGTCATCCATGTCTTTATGGGCCTTGTTGGAAGAGGAAGGGGCCCGCTCCAAACTGTTCAAACAAGTTCGGGAGCATGGAATTGTCCAAAATGTTTTGGTATCCTGGAGCATTCAAAGTTCCTTTCACTGGAACTAAGGGGCCAAGCCCAGCTCCTGAAAAACAACACCACACCATAATTGCGATCATTTGGATGGGTGGCCACATACTTTTGGCAATATAGTGTATTTATAAAACAATTTTGCCTTGTTCTAAACGAGCTGTTTGAGATTTGCCCCCACTTGTGATGTCAGTGGATATCTCCATACATATCACATGGTTTTATTTTGTATAAATAGCTTAACAATACATGTGTATTGTTAAGCTAAGATGCGACCTCTGTTATTGTTTGTATTAACCAGCACAGCTCACGACACTAACCTCCAGCCTCATAAAAATAAGTAAGAATTAGTGCCTGCTAGTGTTGTCCCAATACCAATATTTTGGTACCGGTACCAAAATTATTTTGATACTTTTCGGTACTTTTCTAAATAAAGGGGACCACAACATATTGCATTATTGGCTTTATTTTAACAAAAAATCTTAGGGTACATTAAACACATGTTTCTTATTGCAAGTTTCTCCTTAAATAAAATAGTGAACATACTAGACAACTTGTATTTTATTAGTAAGTAAACAAACAAAGGCTCCCAATTTAGCTGCTGACGTATGCAGTAGCTTATTGTGTCATTTTCCATTCTATTATTTTGTCAAAATTATTAAGGACAAGTGGTAGAAAATTAATTATTAATCTACTTGTTCATTTACTGTTAATATCTGCTTATTTTCTCTCTTAACATGTTCTATCTACACTTCTGTTAAAATGTAATTATCACTTATTCTTCTGTTGTTTGGATACTTTACATTAGTTTTGGATGATACCACCAATTTGGGCATCAATCTGATACCAAGTCGTTACAGGATCAAACATTGGTCATATTCAAAGTCCTCATGTGTCCAGGGACATATTTCCTGAGTTTATAAACATAATATAAATACAAAAGAAGATGTTGTGATGCCAAAAAATATCAACGTAAACATAGTAGTATCGACCCGATACGCTACTGTACTTGGTATTATTACAGTGGATGTTAGGTGTAGATCTACCAATGGCGTTTGTTTACATTTTGACGCCGGTGAGCTACGGTGTTTAGCTATTCCTCGTCCTGCAGGGATGATACTTGTAAGAAACATACTTTATTTGTCGCCATGGAGGCAAGGATTAGTGATTTAGAAGTAGCTAAAACACTGCCGACTGTGGATGGACGTTAGACGCTAGCTAGCTAGCCATGTCTTAAAGCACCTCTTCCGGTGGGCGTTTCAGTGTTATAACTTCACCTTTATCGTTAGTTTTTAAACCAAAATGCGTCCATTGTCCTTTTTCTGTCCACACACTGTGTCTGTTGGTAACTACTCTGTGATTGTGCGCTGCCGAACATGCTCGTCTGCTCGTAAACCAGCAATGTCATAACGTGACGGCGACGGGAGCGCGGGGGGTACTACCGGACCGGTACTTTTCAGAGGCGGTATAGAACCGAATATGATTCCTTAGTATCGCGGTACTATGCTAATACCGGCATACCGTACAACCCTATTGCCTGTTTAACTTTTGTGATAAAATACTGACCTACTGGAACAAAAGGCCAAGGAAGAAGCACCAGACATGAAGCACAGAGAGATCCCCGTCTCAGTCCGATAGCAATATACAGAATGATTTACCCAAAACGACATTTAATTGTCGAGACAGACCTTCAATTTATGGAAATGGTGTGAAAATCATCATCATCATCATTCATCATTTTTATTTATCTCCTTCATTGATGTGCATCTTTGATAGACAATTATACCACAATTATTCAGTTACACCGTTACACACCAATGCCTGAGAAGGAGCAGGATGAAGAAAAATCTTATATTTTCCTGCCCCCTTCACATAATACATAGTCTTACTTAATGATATGTGAACCAACAATTACATCCAAATATAACGAAAACAAAACAAAACAAAACAAAACAAAAAAAACACAAGTGCAAAACTTCATGAAGTACAAACCGAACAAAAATACAAAAGAAGTAATATACAGGTACACCTCACAGGATGATACAAAACAGATACAAAACCAGGCAAAAAACAAGTAAATTAATAAATATAAAGCAAAATGTAAACACTTATGGCTGTCCATATGATTTTATTGTTCTGTCTTTATATATTTTTTTCAATTTGAATATATTTTTACAATCTTTTATCTCATTATAAAGAGAATTCCATAGTTTAACCCCCACCACTGATATACACATTTGTTTTAAAGTTGTCCTTGAATACTGATGTTGGAAATGACCTTTTCTTCTATGCTCTTCATTCTCAGAAGTGATGACAAACATTTTTTGTAAATTTGCTGGTAATGTTTTGCTTTTAGCCTTAAACATGACACATAATGTCTGTAACTTTACTAGCTCCTGTAATTTCAATAAACCTGAATTAATGAATAATATGTTAGTGTGTTCTAAGTAATCTACTTTATGAATAATCCTTATAGCTCTTTTCTGTAGTTGATACAATGCCTTTATGTTACTCTTATATGTGTTCCCCCACACTTCCACACAGTAGTTGATATATGGCAATATAAGTGCACAATACAATATACGCATTGCCCTATAATCTAACACATATTTTACCTTATTTAATATAAAAATACTCTTAGACATCTTTTTCCGCAGATGTGCAATATGAGATTTCCATGTCAGACCGTCATCCAGTATCACTCCTAAAAATCTAAGTTCAGAAACCCTTTCAATATCTATTCCATTTATTGACAATTTGATCGTTTCCTCCCTTTTCCTCTTACAAAAAATCATGAACTTTGTTTTTTCTACATTTAATGATAATTTATTGGCATCAAACCATCTCTTAAGTTTAATCATTTCCTGTTCAATAATTTTTGATAATGCTTTTAAGTCGTGTCCCGAACTATAAAAGTTGGTGTCGTCCGCAAATAATACAAATTTCAATAACTTTGATACCTCACATATATCATTAATATATAAAATAAACAATTTTGGTCCCAAAACCGAACCTTGTGGAATTCCACATTCAATCCTCATTTGTTCAGATGTATTACCCATAAAATCCACAAACTCTTGTCTATTATCTAAATAACTTCTTAGCCAGTCTAAAACTACTCCTCTCACACCAAATGAATACAACTTGGACAATAATATAGAATGATCTATAGTATCAAATGCTTTTTTAAGATCGATAAATACCCCTATAGTGTATTTCTTATTATCAGTTGCTGTTGCTATATCCTCAATTATATTCATTACAGCTGAAGCAGTGGATCTATTGGTCCGGAATCCATACTGGCTCTCACTCAACAGCATGTTCTTTTCAATAAAACTATCTAATTTTTTTACAAATATTTTTTCAATTATTTTAGAAAATTGTGACAGTAGTGACACTGGTCTGTAATTAGTGAATCTATGTTTATCTCCCGTTTTAAAGAGTGGAATTACCTTTGCTACCTTCATTTTATTTGGAAAGGTCCCTGTTTGAAAAGAAAGATTAAAAATATAACAAAGAGGTTTGATGATACAGTCAATAGTCTTTTTTACAATTATCATGTCTATACCATCACTGTCTGTTGATGTCTTATTTTTCAGTTTTGTTACCACCGATACAATTTCATTTTCACTAACATCTCCTAGAAGCGATATGTCTAATAACAGTTGATTGACAATTTGTAATGATATGTTAGCATGTAGCATCTTCCTGACCATTACAATTATTAGTAAGTACGAAGCCTTAACTGTTAAGTTAAGGCTAAAATATGCTCTTGCATCACATAGCTTGCATCCCCTCTGACGGCGTCTTGATTGGTTTATAGCTACTTGTAATTCTCTTCCAAAACGCTTGAGGCAGTGTTTTCCTAAAGTACCATCCATCCATTCATTTTCTACCGCTTGTCCCTCTTGGGGTTGTGGGGGTGATGTAGCCTATCCCTGCTGCATTCGGGCGGAAGGCTGTGTACACCCTGGAGAAGTCGCCACCTCATTGCAGGGTAAACAGTGGAGTGAAAAAAACAAGTTGCCGTTATATTGAAGCTATTATCATATATTTATGAAACTAAAAGACTCCCAAAGTTTGCGACTGAATAGATATGATCAAAACATTATCAATCTCACATAGATACCTAAGCCAATTTGAGAGTTAATGAGGAAGCCAGGGACGCAGAGGAGGAACCACATATCCCTTACTCAATAACAACGATGCTAATCAAGCAG
Source organism: Entelurus aequoreus (assembly GCF_033978785.1). NCBI lineage: Eukaryota > Metazoa > Chordata > Actinopteri > Syngnathiformes > Syngnathidae > Entelurus > Entelurus aequoreus. Next base: position 63,767,168 of record NC_084743.1, on the reverse strand, counting down.
ACTTTTGCGAGAGCCAACAACGATTACTTTGGGAAAAATTATGATCCACAACCTTATATTTTTAAGCCCGGAGTCAAAGAGGATGAGCAATAAGTTTTAGAAGCTGAGTGAAAAACGGATGCAGCTTTAATGTGACACAAGAGCATCAGCAGCCTTGCGAGGTGCTAAAACATACACACTAACCATAATAAAACATAATAAACTGTACAATTTTCAATCCTGCTGGGATGTCGATTGACGGGACGCTCACAACATGTTTGTTGGGACCCGTTTTCATTTTTTATTAAAAGAAAAATAATACAATTAATTAATTTTTCAAACTGGGACTCACTGACTTTGGCTCATTTTCTGTGAAGAACATATATCAGAATACATATTTAATGACCACACACCCTACACCCCCCCTACACATTTTTATTACATATAAGATGTCCGGGTCCACTGGACCCGGGGCTAATAGATGTGTGGAAATTGATGTTCTGTGTACCACACGCACACACACACACTCACACACACACACTGCAGGCCTAGACAGGAGGAGGACAGAGTGTAGGTACACAGAACATCAGAGGGTCAAATGTGCGAGAAAATGAGAGCAGACAGTGTTGACAAACAATGTTGCAACCTTGTGTGGGAACCGCAGGTGCAGAAACACAAAAGAAGAATCCCTGTGCGATGCACAAACTGGCAGATACATTTCCCGTGCAACGTTCATATTGTTGTTACTCAGCCAGCGTTTGTGGGTCTGATGGACCCGTTGCATTTTGTGGCTTTTAATGCCTCACAATCAAACACTGTTATGTTAAAATACTGAACAGATGTTTGTTGGGATAAGGTAAACATCTGTAACATGTGTAGGGGGGGTGTAGGGTGTGTGGTCATTAAATATGTATTCTGATATATGTTCTTCACAGAAAATGAGCCAAAGTCAGTGAGTCCCAGTTTAAAAATTTAATTAATTGTATTATTTTTCTTTTAATAAAAAATGAAAACGGGTCCCAACTCGTTGCATTTTGTGGCTTTTAATGCCTCACAATCAAACACTGTTATGTTAAAATACTGAACAGATGTTTGTTGGGATAAGGTAAACATCTGTTCAGTATTTTAACATAACAGTGTTTGATTGTGAGGCATTAAAAGCCACAAAATGCAACGGGTCCATCAGACCCACAAACGCTGGCTGAGTAACAACAATATGAACATTTCTCAAGGGTTAATCGCAATCCTCACAAAGGGTTAAACACGTTGCCGCAACTAGCATCTTTTTCGCCATCTCGAGAGATATCAAAGTCGACCAGCCTCTCGGTCCGTGGCCACATTTGTCGTCTGCCAGGTGAGAGATGCATGAATTATACTCTAAAATTTACTTTTAGAAAGTTTGAGACGAAGCAGAAGCAGCCGCCGGCTCAGTGTGCCGACAACAGCAGCGTAAGCTAGCATTAGCTTAATGCTTTTAATGCGCCGCTAAAATAGTCCGTCTGCATAGGCGCTTATAATAACAATATCACTCATATTTGGTTAATTTTCTGGTCACAACATTTAAATGGAGTATTGTTAGTGGTTTCTGGATGTATTTTAGAGGGTATGATGGGCGCAATAGAGGACCTTCGATCCGTTGACTCAATTGGTAGCTATTTATTTACGATTTTTAATGCATAAAAAGAGCCAAGTATTGATTGATTTGAATCTAAAAAACAGCCCCCAAAACGGTTTAATAAGAAACGACACATAGAGGCGCAAAAAGGGTTTTCGGGGCAAAATGTATGCACAATTTTCACCAAGGCATCATTATCATAGTTTATCTAGATCACAAGGATGTAGAAATAAAATCACAATATGACCCTTTCGCATAATACAGTATTTTAGAAACATAATACCTCGGGAATCTCCGTCATCCCAGAACAGCTCCCCTGCAGCCTGGCCGTTGTCATCAAGAGCAATGATCAAACCCATCGGTTTTCGCCGACTAAAGATAGAAATAAATAGAAACACCTTTCACATACATTACATTCTTGGGGAATATGTACTGGGACTTCTGGAAATCTATAACCGCTAACAATGGGAATCTGAGTATGTCACCTTTTGCCTTCCCCTGGAAGAAGAAATGCCATGATAATATGAACCATTAAGATTCAGAGAAAAACTGAAGTTCTCGCTAAACCCTTGATGGATTTAGAATTGATTCAAAGGTATTACCCCTTATGTCTGCACATTGTTATGCAATGTGTTGTATATGTTTGGTGCATACATTATTATACACGAAGATCCCTTTCCATTCCATTTCTCTTTAGCTCATGCAAAATTCTGTAAGCCTGCCAACAGGCTGATTATTGTAATCCAGGTCTCATTCTCCCAGCAGTGGAGTCCAGCTCCTCCTGAGAGACCTCCAGGCATTCCCAAACTGGAGCTGAAAACACATGTTTGGGCTACTTATTGGTCTCCAGATAGTATAGAGAAGTCATCTCTCTCCTCAATATCTACGCTTGTACCCACAAGACGCACAATTAGGGTGTATTCAGACCACTATTCAGGCTTTTATTTAACTGGTGAGGAGAGATCGTACTGCTGTAATTGTATGACTCTGCTACGTTGCCAGGCCCACCTCTTCCCATAGTGCCAAAGGTGGTGAAGTGTACCAAATATAAGTGTGGTTCAGAGCACTCGCACTGGCAAAATGTGCTTTGAGGTGTCAAGTGTGCCGAGTCACAATTTAAATGCCAGCCTGATTGGGTGAACTTTAATAAACGTTCCAGTTTCATAAAAAGTTAAAGGGCTGGTTCATCGCTTTTCACACTCATGCCCAACTGCTGCCAGGACTACTGAATGGCAGAAGCCATGGAACAGGCTGGGAGTCAGATGACTCAATGGAGGGAGAGAGGCATCACCCCTGATGAATGCCTCGCTACCGGCCAGGATCAACCTTGGGCCTCCTGAAAAACCCTGAATCGCCTGCACCTCGGATAGGTGCGTTACAAGGCATCCATGAAGTGGTGGAAGCTGGCAATATCAGACTCATGTACATTTAGAGAGCTCCAGACCATGGGACATCTCATGAGTTGCAGCCAGGCCCCACAGTGTACTGGAAATTATCTGGCCGAACCAAGTCTGCGTCAACCAACAGGAGGGACTTGATATGACGACTACCGGACACAATGAAGAAGGCCGCTTTACCAGAAGTAAAATCCTCGATCAAGGGTACCCTCCAAAAGAACTAGTGCCTTTAGAATATCTGGCAAAACCTAGTGGACTGCCGTGCATGGAGGAGATTTTCAATAACATCGTAGAGATCCTCAGGGGGATATGGACGAGGCTTTTCCAATAGTCTACAACCGACGACGTGACTATAAGGTTAGGACTTGATGATGACATCCTAAGTCAAGGTCAGCAGTTCTCCTTTCTTGCTGTAAACAAATGCAGAAAAAGTATTCTCTTCCCAGATACTTGGAGCCTGATCCAAAGTCCTCGACTTTTGCCACCTTCAACTCCTACACACGTTGAGGTTTTTTGTGTACCTGTATGTGGTGGTGACATCAGGTGTCTGCGTGGGAAGAACGGCACCGCCTCTGACGTGTAGACCAAGCTTGTCGCCTGGCAAATGCAGCTGAATGTGTTTTCTGCGGTCTTGCAGTGCTTTCCTCTGGTTGGTAAGACAACGTATATTTTACATATGTGACGATTTGGGCAAAACAGAAATGGTTTATACTTGATATGCTACATGTACGTATGTAGACAATTGTCTTTTGTAACCACTTATAAGCTTGACATTACTTGGTGCTGTTTCACACAACATGCTGTGTATTTGAGGTTAAAGGCCTACTGAAACCCACTACTACCGACCACGCAGTCTGATAGTTTATATATCAATGATGAAATCTTAACATTGCAACACATGCCAATAGTAAAGTGCAATTTTAAATTTCCCGCGAAATATTCTGCTGAAAACGTCTCGGTATGATGACGTTTGCGCGTGACGTCACGGATTGTGCGGACATATTGGGACACCATTGTGGCCAGCTATTAAGTCGTCTGTTTTCATTGCAAAATTCCACAGTATTCCGAACATCTGTGTTGGTGAATCTTTTGCAGTTTGTTTAATGAACAACGAAGACAGCAAAGAAGAAAGCTGTAGGTGGGATCGGTGTATTAGCGGCTGGCTACAGCAACACAACCAGGAGGACTTTGAGTCGGATAGCAGACGCGCTACCGTGAGTACAGCTTTGGCTTTCAAACATTTGATTGCTTGCCCGTACGTGCGTGCCGCTATGTGCATGTCACGTACGTAACTTTTGGGGAAATATATGTGTTGTATGAACTTTACGGAGGTGAACGGTACTTTGGGCTGTGGGATTGAGTGTGTTGTGCGGGTGTTTGATTTGTATTGGTGGGTTATATGGACGGGAGGGGGGATGTGTTTGTTATGCGGATTAATTTGTGGCATATTAAATATAAGCCTGGTTGTGTTGTGGCTAATAGAGTATATATATGTCTTGTGTTTATTTACTGTTTTACTCATTCCAAGCTGAATATCAGGTCCCACTCGCCTCTCACAGCATATTCCCTATCTGAATCGCTTCCACTGCCCTCTAGTCCTTCACTCTCACTTTCCTCATCCACGAATCTTTCATCCTCGCTCAAATTAATGGGGTAATCGTCGCTTTCTCGGTCCGAATCGCTCTCGCTGCTGCTGGCCATGATTGTAAACAATGTGCAGATGTGAGGCGCTCCACAACCTGTGACGTCACGCTACTTCCGGTACAGGCAAGGCTTTTTTATCAGCGACCAAAAGTTGCGAACTTTATCGTCGATGTTCTCTACTAAATCCTTTCAGCAAAAATATGGCAACATCGCGAAATGATCAAGTATGACACATAGAATGGACCTGCTATCCCCGTTTAAATAAGAACATTTCATTTCAGTAGGCCTTTAAAATCAATCCTCACATTTTTTTTTCCAATTAAAAAACAAACAACCTGCAGAGTTCCAACCACTCTTTCAATGCTGCCAACACACTTTATTTCTGTTTTCCAGAAGATTTAACTGTTTCAACAACCAAAAAAAAAAAATTTAAAAGGTTCTTCTCTCAATCTCGTCCAATTTGCTTTCCTACGCTATGTCCTGTTATCCTCTCATGTTGTGTTATAATTGTGTTGTTCTCAGTGGTCCCATCAAGGTGTGTGTCTTTTTATGACATACAGTACATTGTGTGTCTGATCTGACGTTAATGCCAAAACAATAGGACATTTTAAATCTTTCTCCCGTTGACTGCCCAAAGGAGCTTTCCTGTGTTCTTGTCCTTGCCCTCCTTTTGATCTTATCGTTTTGTATTGTTCCTGCTTTCTTTTTTTATTGAAATCAATTGGTCTTTTCTTTGCGCCTCATATGGTCCTTTTCTGGTAATCCTGTCCTTCGTGTACTAGATCTGTACAGCCCTGTGCCCGCCTGCTCATCCTTTTACCTATGTAGATAACCACTAGACTCGAGACGAACAAGAACAACAACCAGAAACCAAATCTAATCGTTCATCTGATCAGCAACAGCTTCTCATAGCCACTGTCACGTCCAAATAAGATCCCAAAGGGACTCAACATCTCTTTTATCTTTCTGTGAGCGAGACGGTCTTCCCGCTCTCGCCGGTGCCCCTGCTTTCACTCTATCTTTGTCTCCAGTCTTGTTCCATCTTATCTCTCTTGTCTCCCAGTCCCCGACAAAGAACTTCAGGCAAAGACTTGCACGTGATACCGTGTTCTTTGTGTGTGCTAATGCCTCTAATACTGATAAGCCTCCACCGCAATCATTCTCTGGAGCACTACATTTACCATTTGAGTGGCTACACCCGCACAATTGATGCATTCACACACAATTACTTAATCCAGCTATGATGCAGCCGTGAGGAATCTGGTTTACCCTATCCATGATCCCTCTCCCGTGTTGAAGGAGCTTATGATTATTTTTCCATTAGACTGTGTCAATGAGATGCCAACTTGATTGGCATTTACAGTATACATGACTTGTTTTTGTATTGAAATATAGGCCAGATGATCAAATATTTTGGGATCATTTTAAATTACGCAGTCCATTCTGCAAGTATCGCCACTTGAGAAAAAAAAAAGTATTGTATAAATCAACTTACATGTGCACATATTTGTACATTTGGATTGATTGCAAATAATAGCCATTCATCCTTGAAACATGTTTTCAATCTGAATTATCAGTGGAAAATTAAACAATGAAAATCTTACCGTCTCATAGTCATACCACAAAGCATCCGGGATGTATGCATCCAACATTTCCACACCCTGTAAAAAAGGAACAACTTTTGTTATTAAAATGTAAACCTACATTTCTATAAATGGTAAATGTTTGGTAGAAGTATGCCTTACAAGTAATACAAAACCTAAAGTATTCCTCTTGTCAGTCAGGTGTTAAAAGTTGAGTATTTCACATTTTTTTGTCCTGTTACAGTTAGGGTTGGAAACTGAATTCAACAAAATTTGTAACAAAAACGTACAATCGCAACGTAACGCATAAAAACAAGCTGTTGTATCTCAAAATACCTGGTACCTATAGACGTGAAATCAAACGGTACTATCCTTCGATACCTTTTCTTACACGTGACGTCACATTTTAGACTCGGCGCTGGCTCAAGCCCTTGGCGGGCAAACAGGCGGTTATTTTCAAATGTTCCATGCCCAAAGGAGCGTGGAACAGAAGCTGATGCGAATGATAGGATTGGCAAGGTCAGGGTAGCTTACCTCCAACTAAAAAACATCTGGAGCGCAAAATACCTGACATATGACAACAAAGATCAGGATATTCAACATAAATGTGAAGGCAGTCCTACTCTATGGTGCTGAGACATGGGGGACCACTGTAGTTAGAAGTCATTTATCAACACCTATCTGTGAGGAATCCTCCAGATCCACTGGCCTAACACCTTCAGCAACAAAGAACTGTGCCAACGCACAAACCAAAAACCAGCAGACTAGGAGATCCTCAGTCGGCGTTGGAGATGGATAGGCCATACTCTCCGTAAACCAGCCTCAAACATCCCAAGGCAGTCCCTCAAGTGGAACCCGCAAGGGAAATAAAAGAGAGTACGGCCACGAAACACCCGGTGCCGAGACTTGGATGCGAATGCCAAGAAAATGGGCCACACTTGGGGACAGCATGAGATCTTGGCCCAGGATCGAGATACTTGGAGAACTCTTGTAGACTGCCTAAGCCCCAGAAGGGGTAATAGGTGTAAGTAAGTATGTACCGTAAGTATGCCCTACAAGTAATACAAAAACCTAAAGTATTCCTCTGTCAGTCAGGTGTTAAAGGGAGAGTATTTGAATGTTTTGTTCTGTTGCAGTTAAGGATAGATACCGAATTTGTTATTTTTATAGGTACCGACCGAATTCCGTTTCAACTTACCGGCTTAATTTTGTACCATGATCGACCCGGTTACTCAAAACACTTGTATGCCAAATCAGCATCGGAAATGGAAACACCTGGAATCCAATTGGTTGGTCCTTGCCCCCCGCAAAACATTACAATTTTAACATGTGACATTTCTTTTAAAAAGAACAACTATTTAGATAAGATATATTGTTTGAAAAACAATACAATATAATGTGCAACAAACAACTGCAGTAGTTTTATTAAAAAATACAATAATAATTGATCTCCTTCTGGCTGCTTCTTCATTGTGCTTCTACAATTTTTTTATTCGCTCAAAAGGGTTCATTATGTTGTTTTATTGAATATACTTTTCACATACTTTTGCAGTCTAGACTGCAGACGACAGTTGAAACATGCCAAGGTAAAACATTACATCTATTATACCAAAACCTTGTCTGACTAGAAAAAAACTATACAGTTATTGTTATTGTTGTTTATGTTGCACAAGGACATCTTTAAGTTATGATATGAAGAGTTGACGGCAATCAATAAGTATGTCTACATAAGACCCAGTAAACAAGGGGAATGCTCGATAGTCCGGTTTGTAGAGTCAGGAGACAGAATAAAATCAAACACATCAAACAGCCAAAGGCAGCTTCCCTAAATTGTCGTAGATAAATTCCCCTCCTGTGGATGTTGTTGTGGCACGAAGACTTGATTCTGCTTCGGAGTGGGCTTGGGCTGCCTCCTTTGGTCGGCTACACGGTTGATCATGTCTTTGATGGTTTGTTTTCTTGATGTGGTGGGTGTTGTCCGCTTTTTTCTTCTCTGAGCTCTTTTCCACACTCACTTTATCAGTTACAGTGGTTGGACAGGAAAATTGTGTCGATCTGTGGCCAATTACTACACTAATGTGGTGGGGAGCCTCGTAACCAGAGACAGACAGCATGTGTCTCAAAATACCTGGTACCCATAGTAAAATCCAACGGTACTATACTTCGATACCTTTGTTGCACGCAACGTCATTTTGCAGACTCGGCACTAGCTCAAGCCCTTGGCGGGCAAACAGGCATATGAGTAGCGGACTACCTCTCGGTTATGTTGTCATTTTCCATGCCAAAAAAGCATGCATGCTTGGTAGAAAGCGCTTAAAAGTAAGACTCCACTTTTTAAAATGCTAGTTTACATTGAATAAATGATACTGAATAGAATGGTCGACTTTACATGGCAATACCAACACCTCCAAATTTGGTAATCAAAACGACAACCATAAATAGCTAGTGTGTAATAAGTACAGTACTTACAGTATAAACCAGTCCCGGTGTCATGGGCGCCAACGGAGTAAGCCGTGCCCACCCTGGTCTGGAAGCTGTTTATTTGATTTGATTTATTTATAAACATAAGATGATCAGTAGTCAATGCCCCCCTTAAATATACGGGTCTGGTATAAACACATGTACGACTCAAAAAAAGACAAGACTGGCAACTTAATGGCAAAGACTACTTCCTGATTGCGACAACACTCCTAGGACAAAATTGTATGAATTAATACTTGCAAATGAGATTCAGAAGTGTAGGAAAACAATTGTTATCGCTACCAGCTTACTGTTAAATTCAGATGTTATTATTAAAGTAACCAGCATTTTTTTTACCACATTAACACACACAAAAGTACCTGAAAATGGGCACTGGTATTGATTTCCAGATACCAGGAATTGGTACAAATGTGACAGGTACCCTCCCTAAAATGTTAATCTTTAAATTTTTTTGCCATTTGTCTTCATCTTAAAACATTGCCTGTCCAGTGGTATAATGATAGCAACAGTTTGAGTGTATTTTTATTGAAAAAATGTAACAAAATTCAGACAACAAGTTAAAGAACTGATTGTCTTCGACATTGCTGGTCTCATGAATTTGCGTGGAAGCATATGAAGGTTTGATTAGTGTTTGCAATGAGTAGCTTAAGCTTTAACTCACTGCCCTTCAGCTGACACAGTAATCTGACAAGGTGTAAGGGTAGAGCACCACCAGGGAGGCGTTTTGAACATTATCATAATGAGACATAATTAACTCAAATAAGTCAATTTAAAACACTTTTATCGCGGGGATGTGAGATTCCTACAAAGCATTGCTTAAATAGGTATTATTATATGTATATGTATATGTACATCGATACACAGTATATGACACTACACTATTATAAGCAAAAAAAAGCCTAGATTTTTTTTCCCAATTAAATAGTTGGTCATAGGTGTCATTGAACTACACATAGCCATTTTGAACTTCCGTTTTTCTTCTTTTTGCGGCTTAATTCACGCGACGGTCAAGCAGCTTGAGCGTAGTATTAATACAATTAAGAGTGAGTGTGGAGTTTAAGCAGAAAATGTCATATTGCTGTTCTGTTCTTGGGTGTTCAGATCGTTCAAATAGAGAGATAGGAAACAGCCTCCATAGTCCCGAAATAAGTCATTCATAAAGGTAATAAAGTCAGAAAGTGCGTCGAAAGAAATGGCTCTTAAAACGATCACTTTCATCATCTTGTGGAATACAATTGAACTACATTTGCCCGTGTCTGCAGTGATCACTTTGTAAAATGTTTGTTTGAACATTTGATTTCCGTGACGCAATCAAGTTTATTCTCTACTATATTAGTAGTGTTTGAGAGCAGAACTAATCGTAAATAAAAGACAAGAGATCGCAATAGTTTGTGTTTTATTTTGTGGTAGTTATGCCTAAATATAACTACAAAGACCGAGTTGTGCAAATAAACTAACGTCATGTTAGGTCCTAGTAATAAAAACCTTCAGTATATTTGTACAAAGTATCGGTATCGGATGGGTATCAAAGATACAAGCCTGAATTTTACTCGGTAACGGATCGGAAAGAAAACCCGTGGTATCGCACATCACTCCTGGTGACAGCTTTGTGATGGCTTAAGGTGGTGGACAGACACGAGCAATCAATAGAAGAGCACAAGCCCTTTGATAGCATTGTCAGATCCTTGCTCTTTGTGACAGGGAGAAAGGGGGAGAGGAGAACATACAGACGGGCAGAGCATTGAATGAAGGAGCCACAGGTCCTTCTCAAAGGAAAATATCAAATACAATATGTCAGTGGTGAAAACCCATCCCGCCTATCAAAATAGTTCCACTCGCTTCCTTTCTTTGGCCATAAGCTATGTTTTTGAAACCTTAAGAGCAAATGTTAAAACAGGAGAAAAATGCTGTTCATAATCATAACATTTCATAATCTGGAACAAAACAAATACAGTGTCACGACGGGGTTTTCGCAGCTTACTGCGGGGTCGTTCTCCCAGGAATGCAGACGGACTACTCAGGACAAGGCGTGCAGGTAAGAACATGATTTATTCCTCAAGAACTCAAAGGAGTACAAAAACAGAAAGCGAGCCGAAAGAACAACGTGCCTGATCGCACTCGAAGCTAAACTAACACTTAGCATAGACTATGGACCAAGAATATTCATGAAACTGGCATGAACCTAACAACTAGAGACAAGGCAAAACCCACGTAACAGGTGCATGTAGCAAACAATGACGCCGGACTGAGCGTGGCGAGCAAGGTGAATAAATAGCTCTCTGATTAGTGGTTGATATGAGCTGAGCGTGGGACCACTAACCAGAGGCAGGTGAACCCAAATAATCCCCATGGTGACCAAAATAAACCCAGGAGTGCACAAAACATGAACTGAGGGAGTCCAAAACTAACAGAACATAACAAAAACATGATCCGGACCACGGATCATGACATACAGTAACATGCAGAGTGCCATGTGTGAGTAATCTCAAGGCATTCAATCGATCACAACTGGACTGTTTGGTTTGTCTTAGAAGACGTTTCCCCTCTCATCCAAGTAGACTTCATCAGTTCATGCTCATAGACTTCGATTGGTCAGATTAAAGGCTTATACGTACTTAGATTGCATTGATGGATGGATTGAAGGTGAAACATGTCAAAAATATTGTCATTCCACATTCGGGTTCTCCAAATACCGATATTTTGGTACTGGCATTGGTTTTGGAGTATTAATATTTGGGGTTTTGGCACCAGCCGCTACAGTAGATCTGACCAATCTAAGTCTAAGACTAGATCTGACTTTGCTTGGTCAGATCTAGTCTTAGACTTAGATTGGTCAGATGTAGAAAGTGATCTAAGACTAGATCTGACTTTGCCTGGTCAGATCTAGTCTTAGACTTAGATTGGTCAGATTTAGTCTAGCGGTTGGTGCCAAAACCCCAAATATTAATAGTCCAAAACCGATAGACTTCATCAGTTCATGCTCATAGATTCCGATTGGTCAGATTTAGTCTTAGACTTAGATTGCACTGATGGATGGATTGAAGGTGAAAAATGGCTAAAATATTGTCATTTCACATTAGAGTTGTCCCAATACCAATATTTTGGTACTGCTATCTGTTTTGGTGTATTAATATTTGGGGTTTTGGCACCAGCCGCTAGACTAGATCTGACCAATCTAAGTCTAAGACTATATCTGACTTTGCTTGGTCAGATATTTTTGCCATTTTTCACCTTCAATCCATCCATCAATGCAATCTAAGTATAAGCCTTTAATATGACCAATCTAAGTCTAAGACTAGATCTGACTTTGCTTGGTCAGATCTAGTCTTAGACTTAGATTGGTCAGATATAGTCTAGCGGCTGGTGCCAAAACCCCAAATATTAATACTCCAAAACCGATAGACTTCATCAGTTCATGCTCATAGATTCCGATTGGTCAGATTTAGTCTTAGACTTAGATTGTACTGATGGATGGATTGAAGGTGAAAAATGGCAAAAATATTGTCATTCCACATTAGGGTTGTCCCGATACCAATATTTTGGTACTGGTATTGGTTTTGGAGTATTAATATTTGGGGTTTTGGCACCAGCCGCTAGACTGGATCTGACCAAGCAAAGTCTAAGAGCATGAACTGATGAAGCCCACTTGGATGAGAGGTGAAACGTCTTCTAACAGTCCAGTTGCAATGGGTTGAATGCCCTGAGATGACAAAGCCCTGGATGAATGAGAACATCCAAAGACATATGTGAGTAAGTTAAACGCCATCAGGCGCTTAACAATACTTACTAATGGAAGAGACTAGCTGGGCTTAACATGGCTGCTATGATTTACAGGCCATGAGGCTCGTCTCCACACTTAAATTACAGAAGGAAGCTCTTTAAGCTATTAGGTAGCCCACGGTTTCATGCTTGTGTGATGCCACGATCAGACGGCATAGGTGAAAAGAGCAGCGAGCAGCGCAGACCGTAAATCCTGGATGAAGTGGGGAAAAAAGGATCCTCAGGCTGAGTTGACGGCTGCTGATTAGGAGAATCAAGATGAGAAATGGAGCCAACATTTGATGAAAGTATGAACTCAAAAGAAAAAGGAGAAATCGGCTAAGGAGGCTTTCGATGGTGACCAGAGGGAATGATGGTGAGAGATCAAGGTCTGCGCATCGACTGATCTGAACGGTGGAGCTCCGACATCATTAGAGCAAAGAAGGCCGATGATGGACGGAGTGATAAATAAAGAGAGATGAGACATTCAAGGAAAATGCAAGGTTAGGAGGTGAACACGAAAGACATTTGGGTTTTTTGATGACTTCATCTCCAGCACCCTACCTACAGATCTTTGTATGAACTTGGGTGCCCCGGTTCCAAAAACAGTTTAGTGGGTGAGTCACTCTGACAGCGGTATACTACACTGGCCGATTACAACCATGCTCCCGCAGATACTGAAGGGAGAAGATGGTCTGTCAGTGTACATTATGTAGTCGCCGCACATTACTCCTTTACCAGTTGAAGCTACTGAGTGGCTGTGACGGGCGCAGCTGCTTCGCCCGGTGAGACGTAAAGACGGCAGACTCGGGAATTGCTTAGCAACGGCAGCATGTGCAGTTAATTGTCGGAATATGGCTTTGTTTCAGCTCGACCATAGTGTCGGCGTCAATTAAAAAGAGGGCAGTGCTTTCTAGATTTTAAGTATACTTTATTTACTAGTATACTTTAGTTTTACACTGTGACCCACTGATGGGCCATGTACAACCAAAGAAAAAGCCTGTGGTATCAGTTATATTATTTAATATATATTATTTAGATAATTTTCGGTACTTTTTGATAATTTTTAAATAAAAGGGGGCCACAAAAATTGCATTATTGGCTTTATTTTAACAAAAAATCTTACGGTACATTAAACATATGTTTCTTATTGCAAGTTTGTCCTTAAATAAAATAGTGAACATACAAGACAACTTGTCTTTTAGTAGTAAGTAAACAAACAAAGGCAACTAGATTAATATACTGGCATATGCAGTAACATATTGTGTCATTTGACCCACTTTTATTCTTTGGCTTTTAACACTACGTGAGTTGTGTGGTCCTCTGTCCTCTGTTGTCCTCCGTGTTTTTTTATATACATTTTGATTTCTATTTACTGTTTTAATTGGTTTTTCCCTTTAAAATTGTTTTTATTCATATTTAGTTTTATATTGTTTTTATATTGGTTCTATATTTATTTATTTATTTATTGTTTTTATTCAGTCATTGGTGGAGCTAAGGATAATATTTGATTATTGTTTTTAATATTGTTTTTAATACTGTTTTTAATATTGTTGTGCAGCACTTTGGAAACATTTTTGTTGTTTAAATGTGCTATATAAATAAAGTGGATTGGATTGGATTGGATTTATCATTCTATTATTTTGTCAAAATTATTAAGGACAAGTGGTAGAAAATGAATTATTAATCTACTTGTTCATTTACTGTTAATATCCGCTTACTTTCTCTTTTAACATGTTCTATCGACACTTCTGTTAAAATGTAATAATTACTTATTCTTCTGTTTGAATGCTTTACATTAGTTTTGGATGATACCACAACTTTGGGTATCAATCCGATACCAAGTCGTTACAGGATCATACAATGGTCATAGTCAAAGTCCTCATGTGTCTAGGGCAGATTTATTGACTTTATAAACATAATATAAATTTAAAAAACAAAAGACGATGTTGTGATGCCAATAAATATTGATGTACTCATAGTAGTATCCACTAGATACGCTCCTGTACTTGGTATCATTACAGTGTAGATGCACGAATAGCGTTTGTTTACATTTTGACGCCGGTGAGCTACGGTGTGTAGTGAAGCATGTTTAGCTATTCCTCGTCCTGCAGGGATGATACTTGTAAGAAATGTACTTTATTTGTCGCTATATGGGCGAGGGTTAGTGATTTAGAAGTAGCTACAACACTGCAGACTGCAGCTGGATTTTAGCTGCTAGCGAGCTAGCCATGTCTTAAAGCACCTCTTCTTGTGGGCGTTTCAGTGTTATAACTTCACTTTTTTCGTTAGTTTTCAAGCCAAAATGCGTCCGTTCTCCCTTTTCTGTCTACACACTGTGTCTGCTTGTAAGTATTCTGTGTGTGTGCGCTACCGAACATGCTCGTCTGCTCGTAAACCAGCAATGACACGATGTGACGACGACGGGGGCGCGGGGAGGAACCGTTACTTTTTAGAGTCGATCTAGTACAGAATATAATTCATTAGTATCGTGGTACGATACCAATATCGGTATTCCGCACAACCCTATTTACATCTGAAATGTCCGGCACGTCTCCAGAACAAAAAGACTCCAAGCTGGCACACCAAGGTAAACTTTCTCATATGTCAGTTCCAACATTCTTTAAACAGTCTTTACCTCTGCTCCATCCCAAAGTCTCACGGAAAAATCAATTTGGTGGTTTAGGCTTTTGTCCTTTGCCATTTGTTGGAACACAAATCTTTTAAGTCTTTTAAAGTGCAGAGCAAGCCCAAAATCACAGACGCACTTGTTCTCAACACAGGTTACATTTCACTGCAATCTGGTGGGGGAAAAAGGCAGCTTGTGTCCTCGGATGGCTTGAAGGAGTAGTATGAATTCATGCGTTCTAGGGCCCACGGTATCTTGGCTTGGCCGCTTTTCATTAGCAAAAAGGTCCAAAGTTGTCTGCTTTATTTTTGTCGAAACTGTAGTGTTGCTGGCCGACTAATATTTTTGACCAAAATATCATGACCGTTCTTTTGCAATTTACATTTTGTCACAACCTATTTATCTTGTTTGGACTTTTTCAAATCATCTGAAAAAATATTAGGGTCCGTAATAGGCATTTATTACTCCAAGCAACGTTTGAAAGTTTTACAATATAACTACAACTGTTTATACTCACTAAACCTTTCCATGTGTGATGTCTGTGGGAATGATATTGTGCATTTTTATACATTCTTTTGTAATGTAATGACGCTAGCGTCTTCAGCATTAGCTAATGTGCTATCACGTTTACGGTAACTGTGTTAGCATTATGGACTTACAATGGCATTCTTTTTGTATTGTTTCAGTTTAACAAATTCCTCAGTAAATTCACCAAAACGTCACCGTGGATGTATTGAGTCTGTGTAGCTGATTGAAGAGCTAGCTTCCCAGCTATTGGGTTGACAATGACTTCTGTTTTGTATGATTAGACGTTTTACTGCCGTGTTACATACAACGTTTGGAAACAATTAGGGTTTGTAAATAACTTATTTCACAACGTTTTTCACAACTTTTCCAGGTTTTTCATGGCCGTACAAACCTTGACAGAGAAGCAAAAACTTGTTGTGCTCGTAGCGTGAAGGCTAGACAACTTGAAATATAGTTGACACACAAAAACGTGTGCGTCGTTTATTCAAGAAAAGCACAAGCCAGAATGAATGCTTTCATCACAACACTCAAATATCGCGGGAACAACAAACCCCCACCTTTGTGAGAATGTACTGACGGCCACTTAAAGGGGCCGCGCCGAATTACTCACTCTTAACAACACACAAAGAACCACATTGTCATGTGCACAATAGAACAGTACAGTGAATGATGATGACAAAGATAAATAACAGGTGTGGTGAATTATGTCCTTAAATCAACCGCTACACACATCCCCCCAGAATTCGCCATCACGAAGAAAAACAAACTGTCAATAGACAGGGGCACGGACGGGCCGACCAGACCGGGTGCGCCGTACTGGTACTAACGCCGGGGAGTCAACAGGGGGGACCGGAAGGGTATCTGTACTGTCTAAGGTCCCGGGGGGCTGCGTAGAAGGATGCATAACATCATCTTGGGGCCTAGGTAGAGCGGGCGGACGACCCCGGCGCGGGGGTACGGCCGTGGTAACCGGCTGACTAAGATCCAAGTGGGCCGCTTTCAGCCGGTCCACCGTGATCTTTTCAGACCGACCCACGGCCACTTAAAGGAGCCGCGCCGAATTACTCGCTCTTAACAACACACAAAGAACCACATTGTCATGTGCACAATAGAACAGTACAGTGAATGATAATGACAAAGATAAATAACAGGTGTGGTGAATTATGTCCTTAAATCAACCGCTACAAACTTCAATTTATACAAGACTCTTCTTTTGTCAATGTTCCTCAAGCTACTCTGTCCCTAGAATAGCTCCTGAAGTCCCTGCAGAACACATGCTACTTGTACTCTGGCCAGAACATTTGGTAAACTCGGGACAGTCAAACAGGATCTTACAGAAGACTTCAGTCTAAAAATGGCAAAACACACTCTATCCCAGCAGAATACTGCGAATGTGAGATTAAAGGTTCAACAAAACAATCTCTATGACAAGGAATCCAGTGCATGCCAAGGCTTCCCCAGATGGGAGGCAGTAGTGATGCATGTTCTTTTGCCTGCCTCATGGAGTCTCCTTTTTAGTGCTCAGGAAGGGAACTGGCGACTGTTCAAGAACCGGTCCGCAACTTGACATTTGGTTCTGCACTTCACGCCACAGGTCTCCAACCATGTCTTTATGGATTGCTTTGACTGCCTAATGTTGGTGTTAATCAGTTGCGTCTGTGACCTTTTCAAAGCTCCTTAGAACACATCGTACACTATCATGCTATTTCATGTCTTCTTTTGTAAATGTTCCTCAAGCGTCCCTAGAATAGCTCATGAAGGCCCTGCAAAACATGTGATACTTGTACCCTGGCCAGAACATCTGGTAAACTTGGGAAAATCAAACAGGATCTTACAGTTAAAGTACCACTGATAGTCACACACACTAGGTGTGGTGAAATTACCCTCTGCATTTGACCCATCCCTTTGTTCCACCCCCTGGGAGGTAAGGGGAGCAGTGGGCAGCAGCGATGGCCACGCTCGGGAATCATTTTGGTGATTCAACCCCCATTTCCAAACCTTGATGCTGAGTGCCAAGCAGGGAGGTAATGAGTCCCAGTTTTATAGTCTTTGGTATGACTCGGCCGGGGTTTGAACTCACGACCTACCAATCTCAGGGCGGACAGTCTAACCACAAGGCCACTGAGCAAAAGACCTCTGTCTAAAAATGGCAAAACACACTCTATCCCAGCAGAATACTGCGAATGTGAGATTAAAGGTTCAACAAAACAATCTCTATGACAAGGAATCCAATGCACGCCAAAGCTTCCCCAGATGGGAGGCAGTAGTGATGCATGTTCTTTTGCCTGCCTCATGGAGTCTCCTTTTCAGTGCTCAGGAAGGGAACTGGTGACTGTTCAAGAACCGGTCCGCAACTTGACATTTGGTTCTGCACTTCACGCCACAAGTCTCAAACCATGTCCTTATGGATTGCTTTGACTGCCTAATGTTGGTGTTAATTAGTTGCGTCTCTGACCTTTCCAAAGCTCCCTAGAACATATCTTACACTATCATGCTATTTCAAACATTTGTTTTGGTTATATTGATTCTAGTTCAGTTACCTTATGGCTGCTACTTCAGCTCCACCTTCAGCCCTAAAGTATTCTCAACTTTTACACTCTGATTCAAGTAACTTAATTCGCACTATGAATCCAATTTACTTTCTACTAGTCCGTAATTCACAAGGGTCGATGCTAAATTGCCTAATCAGGGCACTTTGACATGACCGAAATCGTTACATCGGCCCACATAGAAATACATGTGCAGACGCACACATTTACAGGAAACTTAGCCCTTGCACGCACGGACACACACTTCCATCACACACACACTTCTAATCTGCTGGTAATGAGGTCAGTGCTCTCATTATAGTTGAGAGAAAAGAGGCAGCGTATGAACGAAGAAGAACGAGGGATGAGAAGAGAGGAGGGCAACAAAGAAAATCCCATGTCATGTTTTCCCTGTGGAGGTCAATGGATGTACTGTGAGTGTGTCAGATTAGCTGGGCACCCCATATAAGTCGTACATACTGCATTAAATAAATAAAGTTGTGTCTCAAAGGGGTGACGAGTAGGACTCAATGGTGTGTTCTGGAATAGTTTGTGTCGACTCACCGGGTCCAGCACAGGTGTGATGAGCAGGTGTTTTCCCCAGAGAAACTGACGGTCCACAGTCCAGGTGTTTTCGTCAGAATAGAACCTTAGAAGGGACAGCGACCAAAGAAATGTTAATTACATACGTTTAACAAAGTGTGCAGTGTATTAAGCGTAATCGAGGCCAGTCATTGTTGCTCGGCTATGTGTCCGTTATTAAACCTTACCCCCCCGACAACTTCAAGAGTGTCCTGGCTGCCGAGTTAGCCAACCAAACTCAAACAGTTATGGGTGGATTTTGATTACATTTTCGAGAAATGTCAGAAATGGGATGAGGAACAAGTGATTTGATTTTGGGGTTGAGCCGGATCACCATCTTGAGTCAGGATTTTTTTAAAGGATGATTTACTATTTGGAGAAAGATGCTTTTCAAGATCACAATATCAGTCTTATTATTATTCCCATATCGGAACATGCAATGTCACTCTACTACTTTGCAATATCAATTTACAATAGCAATCATACTTCCAGTTAAGAACGATGCAAATATTTGTAATGGCTGTAAACCAGGCCTGGGCAATTATTTTGACTCGGGGGCCAAATTTAGATTAAAAAAATGTGTCTGGGGGGCCGGTATATCTATTTTTAGGAACACTAATACAAAACCTCACAATAATGTCTGCTAAAAACGTTATGACAGACCGCCTTAAAAAAACAGATTGGAATGTTATTTTTTTTTTACAGAATGTACACTGTTAGAATAATTGTATCTAAGTTATCACAAAAACGTTGTGTTTCTATGAGTTCCCAGCGAGAAGCAAAAACATGTCTTTGAACCTACCAAGAAGAAGGCTTGTAAAACTCCACTGTGTAGGGGGGAAGCATCATGAAGGTGTTCTGTTTTCTTTCATGCATTGTAATCAACAGAAATATATTGTTTTAACCCAAGGACTACAGAAGGCAGGATCTGCCCAAGTTCCAGACACCGCTTTTTTAAACTCTTTTACGAACCTCTTTTTGAACTCTTTCACAACCTCTTTTTTGAACCGACCTTTTCTTTTGTGATCAAAGGCGATGGCTGTTTACGACCCCGTCCATTTGGAAGCAGCTGTTGCCATGTGGTCAGGGAAGGTCCAAATAAAAGAAGGAGGCGTGCAATCTTTTGGCAGAGCGTGCTGAGACACCGTACAAGGGTATAGTGTCCATGCATCTCTCCTCAAATTGAGCCAAATGTAATTATGTCTCTGTTTAATTCTTTGATTATTGTCTTGTTTGATAGATGTCATCAGTGTTTGAACCTGACATACACGAAAATAAAGAATGTGGGATTTACAATATTAACTATGAACGATAAAACACTGAATATTGACAACGTATGAATGTCACACCCCTTCCCGATCAACATGTTTTACGATCAAGCGAAACGCAACAAAAATGCAACAAACAACGAAATATGAACGTGAAGGGTAAAAAACAAACCCACCTACAATCTGATATATTATTAAGCTTTAGAACTTTGTTGTAAAAATCTCCTTAGTATATAATGCAAAAGCGCATAATCCAACCATTGAAATACTTCGTATAGTTCAAGATTTACGGTAATTTGAAAACATCAGTGCACATCATAATGGCAGCTACAGTTTCCATCTAAAATATTAAAAAAAAATATTTGGGAATGTCTGACGGGCCAGATTGAAAATCTTAACTTAATTTAGCTTAGCTTGAATTTGCCCAGGTCTGATCTGAACAGTACTTGATTTTGAAAACAGTTTAAATCTTTAGATTTAAATACGAATAAAGTAAAAGTGAATGAAAAACTGTATACCTTAACAAAACATCACACTTGTGTTTTGAGATTTCGTTTTGCTGTATCTCAATGACTTACTCGTGCATCAGGGGACGCACTACAGTCTCCCCCACGGTGCTGGCTTTGAAGAAGAGTGTGTATAGGTAGGGCAGCAGGGTGTAACGGATGCTCAGGTATCGTTTGGAGCTCTCCACCAGGAGTGAGTCAGCGCCATATGCAGCTGGATCCTGAGCCTGCAGAAGACACCGATTACAAGAGTTGAGGAACAATTTCGATTTTTCATTTGCAGGGAGGCCCACACCGGTCCTTGGAAGAGAGTTTGTTAGGGCACTGGGAAATAATCATACATTAAAAATGTTTTAACTGAACCGCAATTATTTAAACCGTTAACATGCTTCTTTATGCACATATGTTTTACCACATTGTCCCGTCTACGAGCTAAGTGCAAATAGAGCCCAATGATACGTTATCTTGGTTAATTACTCGTGAATTATTAATCGATTTGTCAAATTGTTGCTTTCATTATAGTTTCCGTGGTGTTGTCTCGATAACAATATTTTGATACTTTTCAGTACTTTTCGCTACTTTTCTAAATAAAGGGGACCACAAAAAATTGCATTATTGGCTTTATTTTAACAAAAAATATTAGGGTGCATTAAACATATGTTTCTTTTTGCAAGTTTGTTCTTAAATAAAATAGTGAACATTCTCGACAACGTGTCTTTTATTAGTAAGTAAACAAACAAAGGCTCCTAATTTAGCTGCTGACATATGCAGTAACATATTGTGTCATTTATCATTCTATTATTTTGTCAACATTATTAAGGAAACGTGGTAGAAAATTAATGATTAATTACTTGTTCATTTACTGTTAATATCTGCTTACGTTCTCTTTTAACATGTTCTATTTACACTTCCGTTAAAATGTAATAATCACTTATTCTTCTGTTGTTTGATACTTTACATTAGTTTTGGATCATACCACAAATTTGGATATCATTACAGCATCATAGGATAGGACTTTATTTTTGTTTAAGTAAAACAAAACTATGTTTTCAGCACAAACCCGTTCAAGACTAGACAAACAAACAGTGTACAGCAGGGGTGTCCAAAGTGCAGCCCGGGGGCCATTTGCGGCCCGCAGGGTAATTTTTTAACGGCCCCATAGCACATTCTAAAAATACGATTAAAAAAAAAAAAAAACATAAAAAGTGATACAAAAGAGCAAACAGGTGACAAGAAAATGTTGCTATGTTGACTCTAATAACACTAAGCTGTCATGCAGGCTGTTTCTTTCTTTAAAAAATTATAATGAATCAAAAACAATGTTATTATGAATTATTAACCTATTCAAGGCTCCAATTACGTTACATTAAATATTCCACTTTGAGATATTTTTTGGGGAAAATGTTGCATATTTTGTGTTTCCCATATAAAAAACAATGTTTTTTTGTTTTTTTTAAAGAAGGGCCTAAAACGAACCAACAAGGAACATAATAAACAACAATAAAAGTTATAATTGACGGATAGATCTGAAGTTGATCTCGAGACTATTGTGTTAACAGTTTAAAAAAAAAATAAGATTTATTTTTTAACACTTTACTGAGCAGGACACTTTTGGATCCCCAATAATTTTAGTGGGACTTTTTTTTTTTTTTTTAAAGTGTCATTGCTCAAAAATAATACATTAAAATCAAAGTTGTTATGTTATGTTATGAGCTCCAATTATTACATAATCTGAAATGTTCCACTTTAAAATTTTATTGGGGGAAAATATTGCATATTTTGTGTTTTTTCCATAAAAAAACTGGGTTTTCTTTGACAAAAAGGGCATACAACTTAAATCTTAAAAAAAAAAAAAAAAAAAAAGTTATATTGACAGATAGACCTAATGTTGATCTAGATATTTAAACTTTGAATAATAATAACAATAATAATACTAAATAATGACACATTTTTTATATTTTTTTTAACCTAAACCATTTGGGGTCCCCGGGATCAAGCCTGAGTGGAGGCCTAAATGTATATTTTTTATACATATATTGCATTGTTTTAAAAAAAAAAAAAATATATATATATATATATATATATATATATATATATATATATATATATATATATCAAAATGGCCCCCGCTTGCTTTGATTTTTCAGTGTGCGGCCCTCGATGGAAAAAGTTTGGACACCCCTTGTGTACAGGGTTACAGAACAGGAACGCTGATGGGTCGCCACATTGGTTATGTGTCCTCATGTGTCCAGGGAGATATTTCCTAAGTTTATAAATATAATATACATTTTAAAAAAAACGAAAGAAGATGTGATGCCAAAAAAATATCGACGTTATCATAGTAGTATCGACTAGATACGCTCCTGGACTTGATATCATTACAGTGGATCCACCAATGGCTTTTGTTTACATTTTGACGCTGGTGAGCTACAATGTGTAGTGAAGCATGTTTAGCTATTCCTCGTACTGCAGGGATGATACTTGTAAGAAATGTACTTTATTTGTCGCCATGGAGACGAGGATTAGTGATTTAGAAGTAGCTACAATACTGCAGACTGGGGCTGTGCTTTAGCCGCTAGCTAGCTAGCAATGTCTTAAAGCACCTCTTCCGGTGGGCGTTTCAGTGTAATAACTTCACCTTTATTGTTAGTTTTTAAGCTAAAATGCGTCCGTTCTCCCTTTTCTGTCTACACACTGTGTCTGCTTGTAAGTACTCTGTGATTATGTGCTGCCGAACATGCTCGTCTGCTCGTAAACCAGTAATGACACGACGTGACGAGGACAGGGATGCGAGGGGGTGCCGGACCAGTACTTTTCAGAGGCGGTATAGTACCAAACATGATTCATTAGTATTGCAGTACTATACTAATACCGGTATAAAGTAACAACCCTAAGTTTCCGACATCCGTGTGCTGGAAAAAACTGAACAATCATCTGGTTGGATTTGCCCCCGGGGCCCTAATTAATCACTACTGCTTGAATTACAGTAGTTTTTTTTTATTTACGTTGGTCATGTAAAGGTGTGCATTACAACATTACTTGTTTAATTTCGAAGAATACAGGGTCAGAAATATACCGTCTGATTCTCTTATGTCCCTTGTGATTGCAACTCAAATTGTCTGTGTAAATATGTGTGTGTGCGTGTGTTTGTTGGTTTGTCTAGCCGTGGGAAGAGAACCATGATTAAGTCTAAGCAAAGGTCATATTTTAGCTGTCTCATTTTGTCAAAACAGTTTTTCAACTCCGTCCCCACCCTCCAGCAAATACCGTGGAACCCTTTTTGGGTTGCATACACACACACACACACACACACACACACACACACACACACACACACACTCACACACACAGACACACACACACACACACACACACACACACTTTATTCCATTTACAGCCATTCTATCTTAGTAGCGCTGATGAGCATGGAAATGCCACAGCCGTCATGTCCCTGCTCTTCAACACTAAGGGTCTGATTTTCCATTTGTGCTCCTCTGCAATAATCAGTACTTTCATGTCAAGAAAAAAAAAAAAAAAAAACACTACTTTTCGCTCTCTGTGGCATTAAACATTGTCCCGATTGTGATATTCAAGTCGAAGTCAAGCTTGTTCCTAATTCTTTACTCCCCTGCCTTAAATTCTGGGTCACCATTGCATGGGTGTGCACTAATTATTGCATGTTCATTCGTAGTCTCAAAGTCAAATTTACAGGAACATATTTTGTGATCCAATTCCTGGGTTCTGAAGTGATTGTCTGGACCTTTTTTTTTTTGTCCTGTCCAGCTTCTCAGGCAAATCATATTGTTGATGTAGATGCCCATATCGGCTGTACAAATGTACTTTACAAAAGAGAAGTGTGGGATAATTCTATTGTTGCCTTATTTGTATTTGACTTTATTAAATGTGTTTGTCTTTGATACTATAACAATCTACAAGGTTAATATAGCTGGCTTCTCTTTCTTCCCCTCCATTGTTCTGCTTTCTTTTGTATCTCTAGTTATCATTACATAGATGTATTGTTGCATTTAAACAACTGTATTGTTGATAATAGAGGTAAATATTTGGTATTATTCATTATCAAAAGCGCTATTTCTATTGGTATTTGTACTGCTCCATTTGTAGTGTAATAATGCTCATTTTCATTTCTGTGTTATTATTTATTTCACTAACCGCTTCGTTGTTATCACTTTTACCATCATATTTGTACATATCCTATTTGCTGATGTTGCTCTTTTGTTGTTGTTGTTGTTGTTGTTATTGCTGTGTTTGCTGTTGTTGTTTTTGTCTCTCTGTCTTATCCCGCTCTTGTCCCCACAATTTCCCCCTCTGTCTTCCTTTTTTTCTCTTTCTATCCTATTTATCTTTCTATTCTCTTTCTGTCTATTCGGCCCTCCATCCAAATGATCAGAATCAGGTGACCTAATCACTTGGCCCGGCCACAGGTGTATAAAGGCAAGCACTTAGGCATGGAGACTGTTTCTACAAACATTTGTGAAAGAATGGGCCGCTCTCAGTGATTTCCAGCGTGGAACTGTCATAGGATGCCACCTGTGCAACAAATCCAGCTGCAAAATGTCCTCGCTCCTAAATATTCCAAAGTCAACTGTCGGCTTTATTATAAGAAAATGGAAGAGTTTGGGAACAACAGCAACTCAGCCACCAAGTGGTAGGCCACGTAAACTGACAGGGAGGGGTCAGCGGATGCTGAAGCGCATAGTGCAAAGACTTTCTGCACAGTCAGTTTCTACAGAGATCCAAACTTCGTGTGACCTTCCAATTAGCCCACGTACAGTACGCAGAGAGCTTCATGGAATGGGTTTCCATGGCCGAGCAGCTGTATCTAAGCCATACATCACCAAGTCCAATGCAAAGCGTCGGATGCAGGGGTGTAAAGCACTGGACTCTAGAGCAGTAGTTCTCAAGTGGGGGTACGCCTACCCCTGGGGGTACTTGAAGGTATGCCAAGGGGTACGTGAGATTTTTTTTTTTAAATGTCTGTCAAAAAGAACTGTGAAAAGAAATGCAACAATGCAATATTCAGTGTTGACAGCTAGATTTTTTTGTGGACATGTTCCATAAATATTGATGTTAAAGATTTCTTTTTTTGTGGAGAAATGTTTAGAATTAAGTTCATGAATCCAGATGGATCTCTATTACAATCCCCAAAGGGGGCACTTTAAGTTGATTACTTCTATGTGTAGAAATCTTTATTTAGAATTGAATCACTTGTTTATTTTTGAACAAGTTTTTAGTTATTTTTATATATTTTTTTCCAAATAGTTCAAGAAAGACCACAACACTGTTATACAATTCAATAAATCAGAAACTGATGACATAGTGCTGTATTTTACTTCTTTATCTCTTTTTTTCAACCAAAAATGCTTTGCTCTGATTAGGGGGTACTTGAATTAAAGAAATGTTCACAGGGGGTACATCACTGAAAAAAGGTTGCGAACCACTGCTCTAGAGCAGTGGAGATGCGTTCACACAGGTGCAATTTATGGCTCTTCCAGACCTAACAATAATGAAGAAACATACTACATACTTGACCTTTACAGCTTAGGTGCATTATATTGCCTAAAGTTTTTGGCCACCTGCCATGAATCACATATGAACTTGAAATGCCATCCCATTCCTAACCCATAGGGTTCAATATGATGTCGGTCCACCTTTACACCTATGACAGCTTCAACTCTTCTGGGAAGGCTGTCCACAAGGTTGCGGAGTGTCTTTATAGGAATTTCCGACCATTCTTCCAAAAGCGCATTGGTGAGGTCACACACCGATGTTGGTCGAGAAGGCCTGGCTCTCAGTCTCTGTTCTAATTCATCCCAAAGGTGTTCTATCAGGTTCAGGTGTTAGAATAATTATGTATATATTATCATCATAACTTTATGCTTAAGGGCCGTTACTATAAAGTATTGTCAATTTGTGCTGAAATGGTATTTTTGTATTTGTGCAGAGCTAGCAATCCAAAAGATTGCTAGCCTCTTTATCAGTGTTGTGTCCAGACTCAGCCTGCTGACTGCCAAGGCCGAACATTGGGTACCCGGATGCAGACAGAGCAGAGACAAGGCCGAACACCGCCGTGACGCAGACAGAGCTGAGGCAAGGCGATATGACCTGTGTCACCTAATTTTTATTTATTCTATAACCATATATTGTGTCTAACTGGAGTTGTCGAGATTACCCCCTTCCCTCAGCGACAGTGATGTAATAGGGACATTCCTAATAAATACAAGAGACACGCGGGCAGGATTTTTAGAACATAGTTTGGATCTGTAACTAGAATACAGCCCAAAACATGTGTCTCCTCGAGCTAAATTGAACTCTGTTTCTGCATGTTTCCTGCTTCTTGTCTGATTGTTAGAAGTCATCAGTGTTTGAACCTGACATCAGGTCAGGACTCTGTGCAGGCCAGTCAAGTTCATCCACACCAGACTCTGTCATCAATGTCTTTATGGACCTTGCTTTGTGCACGGTCATGTTGGAAGAGGAAGGGGCCCCGTTCCAAACTGTTCCCACACAGTTGGGAGCATGGAATTGTCCAAATTGTTTTGGTATCCTGGAGCATTCAAAGTTCCTTTCGCTGGAACTAAAGGGGCCAAGCCCAACTCCTCAAAAACAACCCCACACCATAATTCCTCCTCCACCAAATTTCATACTTGGCACAATGCAGTCCGTTGCACAGGTGGCATCCTATGACAGTTCCTCGCTGGAAATCATTGAGTTCCTGAGAGCGGCCCATTCTTTCACAAATGTTTGTAGAAACAGTCTCCACGCCTAAATGCTTGATTTTATACACCTGTGGCCGGGCCAATTGATTAGGACACCTGATTCTGATCATTTGGATGGGTGGCCAAATACTTTTGGCAATATAGTGTATATCAGGGGTCACCAACCTTTTTGAAACCAAGAGCTACTTCTTGGGTACTGATTAATGCGAAGGGCTACCAGTTTGATACGCACTTAAATAAATTGCCAGAAATAGCCAATTTGCTCAATTTACCTTTAACTCTTTGTTATTATTAATAATTAATGATATTTACACTTAATTGAACGGTTTAAAAGAGGAGAAAACATGAAAAAAATGACAATTAAATTTTGAAACATAGTTTATCTTCAATTTCGACTCTTTAAAATTCAAAATACAACCGAAAAAAAGAAGTGAAAAACTAGCTAATTTGAATCTTTTTGAAAAAATTAAAAAAATAATTTATGGAACATCATTAGTAATTTTTCCTGATTAAGATTAATTTTAGAATTTTGATGACATATTTTAAATAGGTTAAAATCCAATCTACACTATGTTATAATATATAACAAATTGGACCAAGCTATATTTCTAACAAAGACAAATCATTATTTCTTCTAGATTTTCCAGAACAACAATTTTAAAAGAAATTCAAAAGACTTTGAAATAAGATTTAAATTTGATTCTACAGATTGTCTAGATTTGCCGTAATAATTTTTTTGAATTTTAATCATAATAAAATTGAAGAAATATTTCACAAATATTCTTCGTCGAAAAAACAGAAGCTAAAATGAAGAATTAAATTAAAATGTATTTATTATTCTTTACAATCAAAAAAAAAAAAAATTACTTGAACATTGATTTAAATTGTCAGGAAAGAAGAGGAATGAGTTTAAAAGGTAAAAAGGTATATGTGTTTAAAAATCCTAAAATCATTTTTAAGGTTGTATTTTTTTCTCTAAAATTGTCTTTCTGAAAGTTATAAGAAGCAAAGTAAAAAAAATAATGAATTTATTTAAACAAGTGAAGACCAAGTCTTTAAAATATTTTCTTCGATTTTCAAATTCTATTTGAGTTTTGTCTCTCTTAGAATTAAAAATGGGCAAAGCCGAGACCAGCTTGCTAGTAAATAAATAACATTTAAAAAATAGAGGCAGCTCACTGGTAAGTGCTGCTATTTGAGCTATTTTTAGAACAGGCCAGCGGGCTACTCATCTGGTCCTTACGGGCTACCTGGTGCCCGCGGGCACCGCGTTGGTGACCCCTGGTGTATATGGATATTGTTTGTTTTTGAACAAAGAGTATACCGTTGTGCGTACTTGACTGAAATAAAACCACTAAACAAAACAATGTCTTTAGGTGATAGAAAATGAATCATGGATCAAGTTTGTCCATGGAAAGGAATAATTACATTTCCAATATCTCCCATAAGAAAAAAATATCTCGCCCTTATGACCGAGGTTTTATTATATATGTTTTTTCCTGAGAGTAATGAGCGATTGTTTTATGCTGAGGCTGTACAACGCCAATCACTGACCAAAAGCCTCTCCATATTTCATTGCTCTTCACAGCGTTGCATTCAGGCTAATGCAAACCATGCGTTATCAATTGACAGTTTATTACAAAGAATAGAAGCGGCAAATCACTTGAGTGTGTACCTTGTAGCCCTCGGCGTTGTGGTTGCGGCTGAACGGGTAAAAAGCTCCCACTTGCATCCATCGACGACATAACTCTTCGCTGCTGTCGTCGAAAAACCCACAGATGTCAGCTCCGATCTGAGGCGTATGAAAGGGACAACCACTTGACGTTATAGACAGCGTGCACTTTATGTCTGTCAGTGTCGTATACGTCAAATTCTGTGCATTGCAGTCGTGCGGCTGCGTCGGACAATCTCGACCGTAGCGGTGCAGTGTTGTGAAAATGGAATAGTGTTGTCTTTAACTCAGTCAACCAGGCTGCTGCCGGTAAACGACTACGGTTGACAACTCCTTGGAAAAAGCAAATAAATAATATATTTGTGTGAAAGGAGTTTTAAACTATCAGCAAAGGCTGAATGGAGGCAACCAGACTCATATTTAGAATGCATCGATTACACTTTTGTGGGTTGTATGGCCTGATGACTGACAATGTACACACATTTGTATACTAGTTGAGTTCAAACCCCGGCCGAGTCATACCAAAGACTATTAAAATGCGAGCCATTAACTCCCTGCTTGGCACTCAGCATCAAGGGTCGGAATTGTAGAAGCATCAGTAGAAGCATTTAAGTCCCAACTTAAAACTCATTTGTATACTCTAGCCCAGGGGTCGGCAACCTTTACCACTCAAAGAGCCATTTTGGCAAGTTTCACAAATTAAAGAAAGTAATGGGAGCCACAAAAAAAAATTTAAAATTTAAAATGAAAAACACCGCATACAGAGCTTAAATGCTTTGTGCTATGTTACCCAGGGGTCTCTGACACACGCACCGGCACGCACTTTAATGTGGAAATTTGATGTTAGTGCAGCCCGCGAGTTTTGAATGAATGGCACTTGATAGCGTCATACTTGCCAACCCTCTCATTTTTCCCGGGAGACTCCCGAATATCAGAGCGTGATGACACTGCTTTTGGCGCCCTCTACAGTCTGCCCTAACAGTGTACCTGCTCGACCACACGTAGAATGCAGTTTTAGCTTGTTCATGTAAGTGACAGCAAGGCGTACTAACTCAGCAGCCACACATCTTACACTGACGGTACCAATACCCAGAATCCCATGCAGCCCTAACTCTTCCGCTCAACCAACGCACGGAGAGGGGGGGGGGGGGGGGGGGGGGGGGGGTTGATGTGTGGGGGGATTTGGTGGTAGCGGGGGTGTATAATGTAGACCGGAAGAGTTAGGGCTGCATGGGATTCTGGGTAATGGTTGTGTTGTGTTTATGTTGTGTTACGGTGGGATGTTCTCCAGAAATGTGTTTTTCATTCTTTTTTGGTGTGGGTTCACAGTGTGGCGCATATTTGTAACGTAACAATGTTAAAGTTGTTTGATACGGCTACCGTCAGTGTAAGCTGTGTGGTTGATGAGTAAGTATGCTTTGCTGTCTCCTGTGTGTGCAAGTAATAACAACATGCAACATGTGGCTGGACTGGCGCTGTACGTAAATGCTATAGAGGACAATTACTACAGTGCAATTAGGGCACATCCTTTATTTAGTAATTAGAGTGTAAATAGGATTATTTTTTCCCTGGGAGTAATCTATGAGACACTGAGATCCATAAGTCTCCTGGGAAAATCAGGGGGGTCGGCATGTATGTAGCTGAGCCGCATCAGAGTGGTCAAGGAGCCACATGCGGCTCCGGAGCCGCGGGTTGCCGACCCCTGCTCTAGCCTTTAAATAGACCCCCTTTTTAGACCAGTTGATCTGCCATTTCTTTTCTTTTCTCCTCTGCCCCCCTCTCCCTTGTGGAGGGGGGGGGCATAGGTCCGGTGGCCATGGATGAAGTGCTGGCTGTCCAGAGTCGGGAGGTGGACCGCTCGCCTGTGCATCGGTTGGGGACATCTCTGTGCTGCTGACCCGTCTACCCTCGGGATGGTCTCCTGCTGGCCCCACTGTGGACTGGACTCTCACTATTATGTTAGATCCACTATGGACTGGACTTTCACAATATTATGCTAGACCCACTCGACGTCCATTGCATCTGGTCTCCCCTAGAGGGGGTGGGGGGGTCACCCACATCTGTGGTCCTCTCCAAGATTTCTCATAGTCATTCACATCGACGTCCCACTGGGTTGTGAGTTTTTCCTTGCCCTTATGTGGGCTCTGTACCGAGGATGTCGTCGTGGCTTGTGCAGCCCTTTGAGACACTTGTGATTTAGGGCTATATAAATAAACATTGATTGATTGATTGAATTGGGGGTTAAATCGCCAAAATGATTCCCAAGCACGGCCACCGCTGCTGCTCACTGCTCCCCTCACCTCCCAGGGTGTGAAACAAGGGTATGGGGGAAATGCAGGGAGTAATTTCACCACACCTTGTGTGTGTGTGTGTGTGTGACTATCAGTGGTACTTTAACTTTAACTTTGTATTGGACTTCAACCATAATTTAATTAGATGCGCAGGCTGTGGATTAATACAAATACCTACTTGCTCAATAATCAATGTATTTGTGCAAAATAACAAAATACGGTAATACTTTAGTATGGGGAACATATTTTAACCCTTGTGTCAAACACTTTTATGTTAAAATACTGAACAGATGTTTACCTTATCCCAATAAACATCTGTTCAGTATTTTAACATAAAAGTGTTGGATTGTGAGGCATTAAAAGCCACAAAATGCAACGGGTCCATCAGACCCACAAACGCTGGCTGAGTAACAACAATATGAACTTTGCACGGAAAATGTATCTGCCAATTTCTGCATCCCACAGGGATTCTTCTTATGTGTTTCTGCACCTGCGGTTCCCACACAAGGTTGCAACATTGTTTGGCAACACTATCTGCTCTCATTTTCTCTCACATTTGACCCTCTGATGTTCTGTGTACCTACACTCTGTTACTCAGCCAGCGTTTGTGGGGCTGATGCACCCGTTGCATTTTGTGGCTTTTACTGCCTCACAATCAAACACTTTTATGTTAAAATACTGAACAGATGTTTATTGGGATAAGGTAAAAATCTGTTCAGTATTTTAACATAAAAGTGTTTGATTGTGAGGCAGTAAAAGCCACAAAATGCAACGGGTCCATCAGACCCACAAACGCTGGCTGAGTAACAACAATATGAACATTACACAAGGGTTAACTTTAACTTTTTATTGGACTTCAACCATAATTTAATTAGATTGGCAGGTTTTGGATTAATACAAATACCTACTTGCTCAATAATCAATGTTTTTGTGCAAAATAACAAAATACGGTAACACTTTAGTATGGGCAACATATTCTAAGTAACAAAGACTTAATTTAGAGTTATCTGG
This sequence comes from Entelurus aequoreus, assembly GCF_033978785.1. NCBI lineage: Eukaryota > Metazoa > Chordata > Actinopteri > Syngnathiformes > Syngnathidae > Entelurus > Entelurus aequoreus. The sequence continues at coordinate 63,734,958 of NC_084743.1, read as the reverse complement.
ACACTAGGGAAACATATTCTAAGTAACAAAGACTTCATTTAGAGTTATTTGGTTAGGGTTATGGTTAGGGTTAGTAATGTTGAATATGTTCCCTATACTAAATTGTTACCGGCTTACTGGTTGTATAATAAGGCCAAGCAGAATAAGGCATTAATAAGTACTTAATAATGACTAATTAAGAGCCAATATGTTACTAATTTGCATGTTAATAGGCAACTAATTAATGGTGAATATGTGTTCCCCATACTAAAGTCTTACCCAAAATACAAATATTTCCTGCTTAACAGAATAAAAATAAACATATTTCTAAACAGACATCTCTCCTGATTAACAGTATGAATTTAGTGTGCAGCTTTATGACGGAGAAGGGGTCTCCAACTTTGACAGGAATTGCAGTGTGACTATCATAAAGTCTAGTGTCAATATCATGAAGTGTCACTATTAAAAAGTGGAGTGCTACTATCATGAAGTGTAGTGTCACTATTAAAAAATGTAGTGTCATTATCGTAAAGTGTAGTCTCATTAATGTAAAGTGTAGAGTGAAAATAATATAGTGTAGTGTCACTATCATAAAGTGTAGTGTGACTATCATAAAGTGTAGTGTCACTATCATAAAGTGTAGTGTCACTATCATAAAGTGTAGAATG
>NC_084743.1:63589311-63729311 GCF_033978785.1 Entelurus aequoreus | reverse complement strand
AAAAAAGTTCAAATTAAATATGACATGATCCTCAGAATACAGCACTACTGCTGTCCTCTTATAGGACGTTTCACCACTTAAATGTTAAAGCAAATCCTGCATCTTCTGTGACATTACTGAAAAAATGCTATTTAGCAGTAATTAAGTTGTCTGCAACTCCAACTACCATATATAGAAGGAGGGAAAATTCTGAATGTGAATCATACTTTAAGGTAAAAATGTTTTATAACAGTGGTTCTTAACCTGGGTTCGATGGAACCCTAGGGGTTCGGTGAGCCGGGCTCAGGGGTTCGGCGGAGGTCAAGACACACCCGACTCATCGTGTAAATAAAAACTTCTCCCTATCGGCTTATTACGGATACGGCAACAGCAGAAGTCACACTGATTTGCAGGTGTGTAATTTGTTGTGATTTTATGCACTGTGTTGGTTTTGTTGTTTGAACAAGGTGATGTTCATGCACGGTTCATTTTGTGCACCAGTAAAAAAAACATGGTAAAACTTTAGTATGGGGAACATATACACCATTAATTAGTTGCTTATTAACATGCAAATTAGTAACATATTGGCTCTTAACTAGTCATTATTAGGTACTTATTAATGCCTTATTCAGCATGGCCTCATTATAACTCTAAACCTAACCCTAACCAAAAAACTCGAAATTAAGTATTTGTTACTTAGAATGTGTTCCCCACACAAAAGTGTAACCAAAAACATATAACTTTGTCTTGAATTTGAAAACATTTTTATTTTTTATTTTTCACTAAAGAAGGGTTCGATGAATGCGCATATGAAACTAATGGGGTTCGGTACCTCCAACAAGGTTAAGAACCACTGTTTTATAATCATGCTGTATGAAAATGTCATCCTAAGGAACACTAAACCAGATTTTGTTTTTGGAAAAATATATTAGTTTAAACTAAGGATGGATACCATGCAGAATCACAGTACTATTAATGCCAGGATAACACATGTTTCACTTTTCAAGAAAATACATTTTCTCTTTTACCAATATTTGAAATAACCCAAATTACCCCTGTTGTGGGATCAATAAAAAAATATCTGATCTTACCTTAAACCACAGAAATAAAATAAACCTTTTCCCTTTAGGGTACCTGTTTTTTTGTCCCCATACCGTCAGAGGTCACCTAAAGGTGACTGTGTAAACAGAGCAATGTCCCCATTAAGTAAGTGTTGCCAGAACACACACACACACACACACACACACACGCACACACAATTTTCTCTTTTACCAATATTTGAAACACGTAAACAAAGTAACCCAAATTTCCCCTGTTGTGGGATCAATAAAGGATTATCTTATTTTACCTTAAACCACAGAAATAAAATACAAACTCATTTAAACTTGTATTTTTACTTTTTATTTTTAACAACATTGAACATAACGAACATAAAAAAACTGTTCTACTTAACCAGTCTTGCTGATTATCTCTTAATCTACTATTTTTTACCTGCAATCTCTTTTTGTAGGCCGTAATGCGGTTGCACACATACAACTTCAATACTTGCCATTCCCAGTTTTGGAGAGCTTCCGGTTCGGCCTAAAAATCACTTGGGCATCTTCAGAATGGATCTGACTATCATTTTAAAAAGGTTTCCCTTTAGGGGACCTGTTTTTTTTGTCCCTATACCGTCAGAGGTCCCCTAAAGGTGACTGTGTAAACCAGGCCTGGGCAATTATTTTGACTCGGGGGGCCAAATTTAGAGAAAAAAATGTGTCTGGGGGCCAGTATATCTATTTTTAGGAAAACTAACACAAAACATCGCAATAAAGTCTGATTGAATGCTAAAAATGTTATGACAGACCGCCTTAAAAACGGAATGGGATTTTAAATTTTTCTATGAACGATAAAACCCTGAATATTGAGAACATATGAACGTCACACCCCCTCTCAATCGACATATTTTACAATCAAGCCAAATGCAACAAAAATGCAACAAACACAGCGAAATATGAACGCGTCTGACCTGCTGTGACGTAGATTACCATAGTAACTAGTAGTGTTGTACGGTATACGGGTATTAGTATAGTACCGCGATGCTAATTAATCAAATTCGGTACCATACCGCCTCTGAAAAGTACCGGTCCGCCACACCCTAAGATTTTTTGTTAAAATAAAGCCAATAATGCAATTTTTTCTGGTACCCTTTATTTAGAAAAGTATCGAAAAGTATCGAAATAATTTTGGTATCAGGACAACACTAGTCACTAAAATATCATGCAAAAGCGCAGATTCCAACCATTGAAATACATTGTATAGTTCAAGACTCATGGTAATTTGAAAACATCACTGCACATCATAATGGCAGCTACAGTTTCCATCTTAAAGATCTAAAAAAGTTGTTTGGGAATGTCCGGCGGGCCAGATTGAAAAGCTTAACGGGCCGCGTGTGGACCCCGGGCCTTAATTTGCCCAGGTCTGGTGTAAACAGAGTGATGTCCCCATTAAAGGCCTACTGAAACCCACTACTACCGACAACACAGTCTAATAGTTTATATATCAATGATGAAATCTTAACATTGCAACACATGCCAATACGGCCGGGTTAACTTATAAAGTGCAATTTTAAATTTCCCGCGAAACTTCCGGTTGAAAACATCTATGTATGATGACGTATGCGCGTGACGTCAATCGTTGAACCGGAAGTATTGGTACACCATTGAATCCAATACAAAAAAGCTCTGTTTTCATCTCAAAATTCCACAGTATTCTGGACATCTGTGTTGGTGAATCTTTTGCAATTTGTTTAATGAACAATGAAGACTGCAAAGAAGAAAGTTGTAGGTGGGATCGGTGTATTAGTGGCGGACTACAGCAACACAACCAGGAGGACTTTGAGATGGACAGCAGACGTGCTAGCCGCCGACCTCACCTTGACTTCCTCCGTCTCCGGGCCGCCGACCGCATCTATGATCGTCGCTCCGTCGATCGCTGGAACGCAGGTGAGCACGGGTGTTGATGAGCAGATGAGGGCTGGCGTAGGTGGATAGCTAATGTTTTTAGCGTAGCTCTGTAGAGGTCCCGTTGCTAAGTTAGCTTCAATGGCGTTGTTAGCAACAGCATTGTTAAGCTTCGCCAGCCTGGAAAGCATTAACCGTGTAGTTACAGGTCCATGGATTAATAGTATTGTTGATTTTCTGTCTATCCTTCCAGTCAGGGGTTTATTTATTTTGTTTCTATCTGCATTTAAGCCCGATGTGCTATCACGTTAGCTCCGTAGCTAAAGAGCTTCGCCGATGTATTGTCGTGGAGATAAAAGTCACTGTGAATGTCCATTTCGCGTTCTCGACTCTCATTTTCAAGAGGATATAGTACCCGAGGTGGTTTAAAATACAAATCCGTGATCCACAATAGAAAAAGGAGAAAGTGTGGAATCCAATGAACCCTTGTACCTAAGTTATGGTCAGAGCGAAAAAAGATACGTCCTGCACTGCACTCTAGTCCTTCACTCTCACAGCCCTCATCCACGAATCTTTCATCCTCGCTCAAATTAATGGGGTAATCGTCGCTTTCTCGGTCTGAACCTGTGACGTCACGCTACTTCCGGTACAGGCAAGGCTTTTTTTATCAGCGACCAAAAGTTGTGAACTTTATCGTCGATGTTCTCTACTAAATCCTTTCAGCAAAAATATGGCAATATCGCAAAATGATCAAGTATGACACATAGAATGGATCTGCTATCCCCATTTAAATTAAAAAAAATGCATTTCAGTAGGCCTTTAGGTAAGCATTGCCAGAACACACACACACACACACACACACACACACACACACACACACACACACACACACACACACACACACACACACACACACACACACACACACACATTGTGTGGCGATAACTAAATGCATAGAGAAGCCAAGATTGTAATTTTTCATCTCCGGCGTAAATAAAATGTTTTGTTTGATGAAGGACGTGCGAGCAGAATTGATTTCCTCAACAAGCGCCTTAATAATGTTTACAAATTGTGTCTACTTAGAGGAGTGCAAATCAGAGACGACCGAGAACCGTCGAAATCAAGCACAAACGACTCAGTAAATGTACTTCTGAGACCGTGTTTGACAAACTTAATTCAAATAAGGCGCAACCAATTAAGCCAACCCGTTTAGCAGCCCATGTAATGTAGGGAGGGATGCGTACCAGGGATGGGGTTATTTGCGAACGATCCGCTTCTTGGAGACCTCTTTTTGGTGTGTTTTTAAGTTAACGATTGGTCAAAATGTGAATTGGTGTACGGGGGAAGGGGGGTTTTCACACAGCACAGGAGGGAGAAAGACCACAAAACCTGATAGAACGATGCTACAGAATTAGAGACTATTTGAAGGCATATTTGACATACACTATATTGCCAAAAGTATTTGACCACACATCCAAATGATCAGAATCAGGGGTCCTAATCAGTTGGCCACAGGTGTATAAAATGAACCACTTAGGCTGCTCTCGGGAGCTCAGGTATTTCCAGCGTGGAACTGTCATAGGATGCCACCTGTGCAACAAATCCAGCTGTAAAATGTCCTCGCTCCTAAATATTCCAAAGTCAACTGTGTTATAAGTAAATGGAAGAGTTTGGGAACAACAGCAACCCAGCCACAAAACTGACAGAGAGGGGTCTGAAGCGCATAGTGCAAAGAGATCGCCGACTTTCTGCACAGTCAGTTGCTACAGAGCTCCAAACTTCACGTGACCTTCCAATTAGCCCACGCACAGTACGCAGAGAGCTTCGTGGCATGGGTTTCTATGGCCGAGCAGCTGGGTCTAAGGCATACATCACCAAGTCCGATGCAAAGCGTCGGATGCAGTGGTGTAAAGCACTGGACTCTAGAGCAGTGGAGACTCCTTCTCTGGACTGATGAATCACGCTTTTCCATCTGGCAATCTGATGGACGAGTCTGGGTTTGGAGGTTGCCAGGAGAACGCTACATTTCGGACTGCATTGTGCCGAGTGTGAAATTTGGTGAAGGAGGAATTATGGTGCGGGGTTGTTTTTCAGGAGTTGGTTCCAGTGAAAGGAACTTTGAATGCTCCAGGATACCAAAACATTTTGGACAATTCCATGCTCCCAACCTTGTGGGAAAAGTTTGGAGCGGGCCCCTTCCTCTTCCAACATTACTGTGCACCAGTGCACAAAGCAAGGTCCTTAAAGACATGGATGACCGAGTCTGGTGTGGATGAACTTGACTGGCCTGCACAGAGTCCTGACCTGAACCCGATAGAACACAGTTGTGATGAATTAGAACGGAGACTGAGAGCCAGGCCTTCTCGACCAACATCAGTGTGTCACGTCACCAATGCGCTTTTGGAAGAATGGTTCCTATAAACACACTCAGCAACCTTGTGGACAGCCTTCCCAGAAGAGTTGAAGCTGTAATTGCTGCAAAAGGTGGACCGAAATCATATTGAACCCTATGGGTTAAGACAAGATATTAAATTCTCGAACTGAGAAACTTATTTTTTTTTTTGCAAATAATCATTAACTTAGAATTTAATGTCAGCAATGAAGCCACGCTGTTGTAACACGTGGCTTGGCATTGTCTTGCTGAAATAAGCAGGGGCGTCCATTAAAATGTTGCTTGGATGGCAGCATATGTTGCTTCAAAACCTGTATGTACCTTTCAGAATTAATGGTGCTTTCACAGATGTGCAAGTTACCCATGCCTTGGGCACTAATACACCCCCATACCATCACAGATGCTGGATTTTGAACTTTGCGCCTATAACAATCCGGATGGTTCTTTCCCCTTTTGTTCCGGAGGACACGATGTCCACAGTTTCCAAAAACAATTTGAAATGTGGACTCGTCAGACCACAGAACACTTTTCCACTTTGCATCAGTCCATCTTAGATGAGCTCGGGCCCAGCGAAGCCAGCGGCGTTTCTGGGTGTTGTTGATAAATGGCTTTCACTTTGTATGGTAGAGTTTTAACTTGCACACGCAGATGTAGTGACAAACTGTAGTTACTGACAGTGGTTTTCTGAAGTGTTCTCTGAGCCCATGTGGTGACATCCTTTACACACTGATGTCGCTTTTTTATGCAGTACTGCCTGAGGGATGGAAGGTCACGGGTTTAGCTGCTTACGTGCAGTGATTTCTCCAGATTCTCTGAACCTTTTGATGATATTACGGACCGTAGATGGTGAAATCCCTAAATACCTTGCAATAACTCGTTGAGAAATGTTGTTCTTAAACCGTTCGACAATGTGCTCACGCATTTGTTGACAAAGTGGTGACCCTCGCCCCATCCTTGTTTGTGAATGACTGAGCATTTCATGAAAGCTGCTTTTAAACCCAATCACGGCACCCACCTGTTCCCAATTAGCCTGTTCACCTGTGGGATGTTCCAAAGAAGTGTTTGATGAGCACTCCTCAACTTTCTCAGTCTATTTTTGCCACTTGTGCCAGCTTTTTTGAAACATGTTGCAGGCATCAAATTCCAAATGAGCTAACATTTGCAAAAAATAACAACATTTTCCAGTTTGAACGTTAAATATCTTGTCTTTGCAGTCAATTAAATTGAATATAAGTTGAAAAGGATTTGCAAATCATCGTATTCTGTTTTTTATTTACGATTTACACAACGTGCCAACTTCACTGGTTCTGGGTTTTGGACATTGAAATTATTGCAAAGGTAGAATATGGGTGTTATTTCATGTTTAGAGGGGTCTAATAATGTCAAAAACCTATTTAAAAAGTCATAAACAGTTTTTGCATGTTCAGCATCCTCTTCTGCAGAATTTAATTTACCATCAAACTATGTTTATATTATTTTATATTTTTCCTTTTCGAATAATGTGAATAAATGTTGTTGTTGGGCTAATGTTGTGGCCAATGGCTGTACAGGATACACACCCGACTGTAACCAAAGACAGTTTTATGGGGGAATATTTATTATTACAGTACAACCCACTCACATTGATGACTCCTAATTGGTTTACTTAAATGCTGACCCAGATGCAAACTCCCATGACAAACTTTGGGGAGCTGAGCTCATTAGAGGTGTATTTCCAGAATTCACAAATGGGATACAACTTTGCAGGAGTCACCGACATAATTTCAGAAAGTCTTAAAGTCAATATGCTGCATTGAATTATCAGATTTGTCTGGGGTCCTTTTCGCCTCATTAATTCTGGTCCCTAATAAAATTTTTTTAAAAAGAGTATATTCTAACACGCGCTTGCTGCTCTGTTGTAAATTCCGCTGTGTGTGTGTTTTACTGCTGATTCCTCACAGCGCTAAATGGACGTCAGCAAGTTGCCTTCCAAAGCCCAAGTTGGCAAAAGGCTATTAATACTGATCCCGCACTCACTTTTCCGTGGCCAGCACCATTGAGTAGCCGTAGAGACTGTGGACGTCATAGTGGTCCCCCCAGGCCTGCTTGGCATCCATGCACAGAGTCTTACTGTACATCACCTCATCCAGGATCTCTGTTTGGTGGGAAGGATTATGGCAGCAAAAAAACAAAAGATTTTAGTAAAAAACAAACAACATCTCTAGGCTGCTTTTCTTTAGTTCTAACCTTCTTACACAAGCTTAGAACGAGTCTGTTCTTGACTTATTCATGCACGTTGTTTGTGCTCAAGGAAGTCAATACACAGTAAGTGTTTACTTCTATAGGGTCCACACAAACTCACATAAACATGACAAGGAATATGCCAGTGAACGTTCCTTATTCATTCAGGACATTGTACCATATTTTCCAGCATCTCGTCATCCGGAAACAACAACACCGAAAATGTGTCCCGTAAAAAAACATCCGACCTGAACTCTCTAATAACTAAGGTTTTTTTGGGTGAATAATGTAAACTCACTACACCGGTATGTTTTAGCGCTTTCATGGCGAGTTTACTGACAGATATAAGTAAGAACTTTACACTACTTTATATTAGAAATGGCAACAGCGGAGGATGAATGTCCCATAACAACAAGATAGAGAAAAAGAAGACTATGATGTCGCCACAGACTACAAAGGAGGACGCGTGCAATTTGTCAGGATTCATGCAGATCCCAAATACAGATCAGTGTTATGGTCGAGGGGTCGCAGCTTACTGCGAGGTTCGTTCCCCCGGGATGCAAACGGGCGACTCCGGACAGGACTTGCAGGTAAGAACATGATTTATTCCTCGAAAATCAAAGAGGTACAACAACCAGGAAACAAGCCGACGGAAAAATGTGACGATCGCACTGGAAGCTAAGGCTACCACTTAGCATAGAATAGAGACAGTCAATACTCACGTATCTTGTTGCATAAGCAAACAAAGAAGCCAGGACGAGTGTGGCGAGAGAGGTGAATAAATAGCTCTCTGATTAGTGGTCGACTGCAGGTGAGCGTGCCGACCACTAACCAGAGGTAGGTGAACCCAATTAATCCCCATAGAGAGGTGCACAAAACAGGAACTAAGGTAGTCCAAAAATAACAGAACATAACAAAAACATGGTCCGGGCCACCGATCATGGCAGATCAGCATGTACCAGAAGGTAAGACAAGTTGTTTTTGCATAATATTGCAAAACAAAACGCCAGATAATATGTCTTACCTTATACACACACCATAATAATACTCCTATGTTGAAGCACATCAAGCGGTGCGGCTTCATAGCTTACCAAAGTCGTACTAAAACATTTTGATAGATTTTTGAGCGCCGTGTGTAATGTTCTATATTTTCAATGGAACATATAAAATGTTGGTGTTGTTTACTTGAGTCATATTGCCATCATAGTGCAGTCTACACTTATCTCTTATGTTTTACTGCCATCTACTGGTCACACTTATCATTACACCATGCGCCAAATAAAATAGCTTCGAGGTGGGGAAGCTCAACCAAACGTATTCCTTACATTAGGAGTACCGGGTTATAAGGCGCACTGTCGAGTTTTGAGAAAAAAAAAATATTTTAAGTGCGCCTTATAGTCCGGAAAATACGGTATTCTCAGGACATTGAATCGATCACAACCAAACTTCTTTCAAAGACAATCTACTTGCGATCAGTTTTGAAGTACCAGTTAAGTGGAAAAACCATTTGCCTCTATATTGAAGCAATTATCATATATATCTGATTTATGACACCAAAAGACTTACATAGTTTGCGAGTAAAAAGAGAGATTATTAAAAGACTCTTACTCTTACAAATGTTAGTCCACCATAAAAAATATATGTACCAACACATTTATCCCCACATGTTAAGGGAATTTGTGAACTGTTGAAAGCGAAAAATTGTTGATGGTTATCGAGGGATGAGAGATTATCATCACACATATACATTCTATGCTAGGTCAGCATTGCCTTACCGTAATAAAAGTAAGTGTTAAGTAAATATATAAATACATGTAAACTCTGACTGGATCACGGCGGTGGGTTGTTATGTTTAAATACTACATTATCCAGAAGGCTTAGTGCTGTGATAGGTGAGAGCGACGCGGGGGACAATAAGTGTGCCGTTTGAGCAACAAATAGTTGATATTTTGTTACGAAATTTGATTGGCGAAAATGACGCTAATTGGCCAAAATGTGCGGGGAAGTCGCAGGCATTGGACAAAAAGTTGCACAACATTTGCTGGGATTGAATTTGCGCGATCGCGACCTTGTGAATCCCTGGAGGGACTGAGGGATACATGTTTGAAATATTTGACAAAGGGGAAATAATGTGTTACTTGGAGTGTAGGGAGGATAGTTGAGTTTGTTGTCAGCGCATCCTTTAATTGATCCTTTCTTGAAATTAGCCACCTCATTCATGTCCTGCAAACAAGACAAACACGTCATTAATTAATAACTGTTTTAGTGTAGTGATTACAGTTTTATTGTTATTAAATGTGTATGTGTGTGTGTGTATATATATATATATATATATATATATATATATATATATATATATATATATATATATATATATATATATATATATATATATATATACATATATATATATATGTATGTATGTATGTATGTATGTATGTATGTGTATATATATACAGTATATATATGTATATATATATATATATATATATATATATGAAATGAAATATATATATATGTATATATATATATATATATGTATATATATATATATATATATATATATGTATATATATGTATATATATATATATATATATATATATATATATATATATATATATATACATATATATACATATATACATATATACATACATACATATATATATATATATATATATATATATATATATATATATATATATATATATATATATATATATATATATATATATATATATATATATATATATATATATATATATATATATATATATATATATATATATATATATATATACACAGTCTATATATATATATATATACAGTACAGGCCAAACGTTTGGACAAACCTTCTCATTCAATGTGTTTTCTTTATTTTCATGACTATTTACATTATACATTGTCACTGAAGGCATTAAAACTATGAATGAACACATGTGGAGTTATGTACTTAACAAAAAAAGGTAAAATAACTGAAAACATGTTTTATATTCTAGTTCCTTCAAAATAGCCACCCTTTGCTCTGATTACTGCTTTGCACACTCTTGGCATTCTCTCGATGAGCTTCAAGAGGTAGTCACCTGAAATGGTTTTCACATCACAGGTGTGCCTTATCAGGGTTGATTAGTGGAATTTCTTGCTTTGTCAATGGGGTTGGGACCATCAGTTGTGTTGTGAATGAGAAGGTGTGTCCAAAATTCTAGTATACATAAATATAAATATATGTGTGTGTGTTTGTGTATATGTATATATATACATATATATATATATATATATATATATATATATATATATATATATATATATATATATATATATATATATATATATATATATATATATATATATATATATACATACACATCAACGCTTTGTCTTGTTTATTTTTTTGTTAAAATCCGACTCACTATCCAGATGGCATCATGTTTGATCTCCTGAGAGAATCGCTCGTATTCATCAACCCACCAGTCGATGCAACTTTGCCTGGTGTAGTCTGGAAAAACTGTCTCTCCTGGCCAGACCTGAGACAAGCAGATAATAAAAGTAATCATAATGTTAATAATGGATTAGATTTATATAGTGCATTTCTAGACAGTCAAAGCGATTTTTACACTGCGAACTGAGACCCATCATTCATTCACGTCACAGGTGGGTAAAGTGTTTTGTCCAAGGACACAACAACGGTGACTAGGATGGGGGAAACTGAATCGAACCTGGAACCCTCACGTTGCTGGCACCGCCGCTCGACCATCTGAGCCACGCCATCCCAATATCATTTAGAATTAACACCAGGAGTGTATGTGTGTGTTCAGTCGAAAAAGTGAAAATCCAGCATTTCAGGGTTAGAAGTGTAAGACAAAACAATATTAATTGTCGAGTCAGGGCTCTAGAGTTCAGCCAGCCATTGACTGAACAACCGAAACATATCGATTGTCCAAATACTATCTTATCTCTGAAAAAGGAAGAACTCTCCTTAACATGTATATATGAAATATCGGGAATTTCCGTCGTTTTTTCCACCGTTTTTTTTCAAGGCCATTTAGAGCTAAATGCCATTGGTTAAAAGTCAGTAGTTGTTTTGGTGAAAGTTCAGAAGTAGTTTGGCGCATGATAAAAATACCATTGCAGTGGTACCTCAGGATACCACAGCCCCATCTTACAAGTTTTTTGGGTTACGAGGAGTGTCTCGGCTAATTGTTATGCTTTAGTTTACGTGTACGATGTTGTTTTACAAGCCTCACCACTGCTAGTTGGCGTAGCGAAAACCACAGTGACCTTACTGATGACCTTACTACTTACAGATGACTTACCAGTGATCGTTACTGATGTGCGGATAGACACTTAAATATCGATACCGCCGATACTAGATCTTTATGCTCTAAAATCGATTCTCAAATCAAAATAATTATACTTTTGATATTTATTTGAGATAATGTGTATCATTAACAGGAACACGGTGGTAAAAAGTAACTTAACTTGTGAATCTGGGAGATGCGTCAATGTTGAATGCTGAAGTGTTGGTTACATGTTTAGTATTTTCACAATAACATGTTCAGGTAAATTACGTTTTATTTTAATAGTAGGTCTTAATATGTTTTTTTAATACTTATATCATTTTACTTGTTTTCTTTTTCATGGTTTGAAACAACATTATCGTGTACTTTGTATGGTTTTTGTTCTGTGATTTTTTTTCTGTTGTTTTAGCTTGGCTATATTGTTATTCACGCCACTCCCTCAATGTACTTCAGAGTTTAGAGTAAAAAAACTCTGTATTGTATTTTTCATGCCAGTGGTTCTTTAACCATAGGGCCGGGGGCCCTTTGTAGGGCCGCGAGCATCCTGTAGAGGGCCGCCAAAAAATATATGTTTCTCAGCTGTGGTCCGTATGAGCAGCAGCGGTACTCAGTTGTAATACCCTTTTCCACCACTTGTGGCAGTAATGACACTCTCAAACAAATAGTCTGGAACTGAAGTCATACAGAAGTGTCTTAAGCGCAAAACATATGACTAAAGTCGTGAAACTGTATCTTCATTTTCATTTAATTCCATTGACAGTTTATGTAGGATATTTGTATTATTGATTTAGTCAGAATGTATTTATTTTAGCATTGTGTAATTCTATGTGATTTTATTTTTCATCAGTTTTTATGAGTCCCTTCTTTTGCAGTATTTTTGTAATCAGTCTGACCTAAGCCTTGATAATAATCTTTGATTATAACACATGGTTTTATATCATTTGGCAAGGTTTATCACGTTAAATCGTAAGTATGTTAGATATAGTTATTTGAATACGATCAAAATCAACAGTAAGATTACTAATTTAGCGTTAATATTTGAGTGGGGCCCGGGCCCCTCTGAAGTGGAAAAGTTGGGCCCCGAGGCCAAAAAGGTTAAAAACCCCCTGCTTTATGCAATGAGATATTATTTGAAATATACAAGTTTTAACATTTTAGCAGACACATTAAGTATATTTGCACAAAGCATCGGATCAGTATCGTCGATACTAGCCTGAATTTTACTCGGTATCGGATCGGAAATACATTTCAGTTGTATCGCACATCACGGCATACGGTCTTACTTGCTTGTATTAGCATATAACAAGAGATCGAGAGATGTTTTTCCTTTCATGGGAACCAAAAAAGGGACTCAAAGACGAGTGCTACGAAGAAGTATATGACATTCATTGAATTAGGTCAACAAATAATTAAAAAAACACGACAGAGTGACGTTGGGACGTTAAAATAACATATTGACGGCAGACATTTATCCATGAAAATATGGAGAAGCTGCAGATGCTGTGTTTGACGGAGACTCTACGAGGTAAATGCTGTATGTTATTATTACACTACTCCGTAAAAAATAAATTTTATTGTTTTGTTTTGCATAAAATGTTTCCTATCTAAACGTTTGTTTTTAATTTTTAAAAGGCATGTTACGTGTTAAAATGGTGCTGTTTTGGGGGGCCTATTCAATTGATTTAAATTAAGTTCAACTGGGAATATGAGTTGTTGTGAAGGTACGCGCTGCGTCACAGAACCAATTAAACTCCCATCCCAACGTGCCACTTTGCTTTCAAATGTTGCATTTGGGATGTCGCCCGCTCGACGCTTCCCCTTTGCACCGGCAACGCCGACGCGGTGGTTTAGAAAGAGCCCGCCACGCTCATAATTCAGACACATACATTGAAATAAAAACAAACAAGAATCTTTAATCATCGAACATAAAAAAGCCTGCACGGACATAATCAACAAACAGCGTTTCATGGATAGAACGAGAAGGCACAATTGCATATAAAATCCCGCCGTTCTCTCTCTCTTGAGCAAGCGCCTCATTTGCGATGCACTGACGCAGAACATTTTGAGATTAAATACTAATGTGGAATCAATGCATATGTTTGACCTGTTATAAGCAGCATGAAAAGGCGATTAACGGCGGGATCGGACCTAACCGCGTGCATAATCAAAACAAGGCTGTAAAAGCATAAGACCAGTGCAAGATTATCCCTCGCATATCCAGCCTTTCGCAGCGGGAGAGAGCCTTTTAAATACAAGCCGTGCGGGGAGAAGGGGGGGAAAAATAGCACACCAGGGGCTTGAACTTCCATTAGAGAGTGTTATGCTTTGATGGAAATTGGGACCAACGAGTCACCCTGACATCTGTGTATGTGCTTTTAATTGGTGACCTATTATTTAATGCAGAGGCTCCAAGCTGTCTGCAGACGTTCAGTACAGTTGGAATCCATATATCCATTTTCTGTGCTGTATGGGTAGGAATCCATAACCCACAGTAGGGCACCAGTGAGCGCTCGGGGTGGGCGTATCGACCTAAATATCGATAGCATCGATACCAAGCATCTCTTCTTGTCTGTTAATGCAAACAGCGCATCTGGGTCTCTTTCTACTGCTGCCTTACCTCTCCGTGCTCCGCTGACTACTAGCTTTATATTTCATGAATAGCTGCTTACGGAAGTTATTTACGTTGTTTTGTTGACATTATTATATTTAGGTAGGTAGGTAGGTCTTTATTGTCAATGCACAAGTACAACGAAACTTTGTTTTCAGCACGAACCCGTTCAAGATTAGACAAACAGTAAACAGGGTTACACTGCAAAAACTGAAATCTAAGTAAGATTAAATATCTCAAATAAGGGTGATATTTGCTTTTTTTCTGTCTGATAAGATAATTCTTCTCACTAAGCAGATTTTATGTTAGAGTGTTTTACTTGTTTTAAGGTTTGATTTGATTTTTATTAAGGATCCCCATTAGCTGGTTGCCTCAACAACCCACTAGTCTTCCTGGGGTCCACAATTCAATACAATTACAAGTAAAAGCATATAATTATAACTACACAATACAGAAAAAAATAAAAGCATCAATAAAAAACTAGCAAACAATTTACAGTCACAGAATAATAATCACCATATAAATATAACTACACAATATAAAACCAAACAAATCATCAATGAGCAAACTAATTTAAAAACTCAGATACAATATTACTCTCTTTTTAAAAACCTGTTTACTTTCAATGCTGGTGAGAATTCGAGGCAGGTTATTCCAGAGCGATAGGTTTTGGTCCTAAATGATCTCAGTAAGATATTACAGCTTGTAGCTGAGATTTGATGACCTATATTGAGTGAAACATGCTTGAAACTAGAATATCAACTGTTGCAAAGCTGTGTCATCAACACTCAAGTATAAAACTACTTTTTTTAAAGTAATAATTTGTTATTTCAAGCATGAAAAAAAAAATCATGACTTTGACACAATTGTGTCTCATAATTAAAACAGATGACAGCCAAATGGACTTTGCTGTTTTATTTTCAATGAAACAATAGAAAATATGTAAAGTGGTACAGTTGGCACAGTACAGTAAACTGACAGTTATTATTTAAACATTTAACATGTGACATGTCTAACAATTTTGAACATGCACATTCAGATGAATTCTTCAAAACTAAAAAAAATTTGGCCAGGGGCCGGGCTGTATATTTACGCACTAATGGACTGAAAGAGCATGCACTTGGCGCGATGATGTCATGTTATCGATGGAAAAATGCATTTTTAGACAATATCATTTGCCTGAGCGGGTAAGAGACCCCGAGAGTAACAAGCGGTTGCCTTGTTGCCTTTCCATTAAGAACAATACATTAGTTTTTAGTATAAGTTTGCTGGTTTCAATTTTCAAATTTAATGCCGAGCGCATATCATTATGTCAAGATAATGGCACTAGCATTTACTTCATTTAAGAATATTTTTCAACATATTGAGCAAAAAGGTCTCTTTTTTTTCTACCAAGAAAAGTGCACTTGTTATTAGTGAGAATATACTTATTTTAAGGTATTTTTGGGTTCATTGAAGTTAGCTAATGTTACTTGTTTTGGAAAGTCTTGACAAGCCAAATGTTCTTGTTCTATTGGCAGATAATTTTGCTTAGTTCAAATAAAATACCCCTCATTTTTGTAATTTTTTTTCTTGTTTTTGAACACTGACTTTTTGCAGTGTACAGAACAGGAACGCTGATGGGTCGCCAAAAGGCGCCCCATAAAAGATGGGAAAAAGGTCAAGGCTGGGGAAGGATGAGTAAAAAAAATATACAATCTAGACTGGGCTCCTAAGGGGGCCCAGTCTGGAGTGGGAAAAAACCTCCATAGCAAAGCACATATAAATATTACAACATATATTTCGAGATATCTAGCAACAGAGGGGAGGGAGTGGGGGGTCACGGTGGCAGGCTACAGCTCTTTAGGCGCCGCCCATCCGTCCATGATTCGCGACAAGGGCGTTGGATGGGGGGTGGGGTATGTGTGTGTGGCGTATATTTTTGTGGATGCATGTGTGTGTGTGTAAGCCTGCCGCATGTCTCTGTTCCACGGCCTTGATGTTGTGCAGCCGATTTACATATTTTGCTATATTTTTGTTATTTTGCACGAGTGACTTTTTTCCTAAAAAGTTGTGTGTAATGCAGGGCTTCTCAAATAGTGCACCCTGTAGAGGGCTGCCAAAAATGATCTGTTGCTCAGCTGTCGTATGGGCCGCAGCGGCGCTCAGTTGTAATACCCTTTTCCACCACCTGTGGCAGTAGTGACAGTCTCAAACGGATAGTCTGGAACTAAAGTCAAACAAAAGTTTCTTAAAAATGTACGATAAAGGTGAAGTTATAACACTGAAACGCCCTCAGGAAGAAGTGCTTTATGACATGGCTAGCTAGCTAGCGGCTAACGTCCATTCGCAGTCGGCAGTGTTTTAGCTACTTCTAAATCACTAATTCTCGCCTCCATGGCGACAAATAAAGTTTCTTACAAGTATCATCCCTGCAGGACGAAGAATAACTAAACATGCTTCACTACACACCGTAGCTCACCGGCATCAACATCTACACCCGACATCCACTGTAATGATACCAAGTACAATAGCGAATCTAATCGATACTACTGTGATTACGTCGATATTTTTTGGCATCACAACATCTTCTTTCGTTTTTTTTAAAATTTATATTATGTTTAGAAACTCAGGAAATATGTCCCTGGACACATGAGGACTTTGAATATGACCAATGTATGATCCTGTAACGACTTGGTATCGGATTGATACCCAAATTTGTGGTATCATCCAAAACTAATGTAAAGCATCCAAACAACAGAAGAATAAGTGATTATTACATTTTAACAGAAGTGTAGATAGAACATGTTAAAAGAGAAAGTACTTTGGCCGGATGAGGTAGAGGGCAGACGTGTGAGAGGAGGGCTCCGACCAAACTTTTCATTTACTCTTTAAAAGTCTAACTACTTCACGGTATTCTTTCCTGGCTGACGCACCCTTTTTTGTGCGAGATAGTGTGGCTATTGCGACGTGATGAGCAGCTCGAAGACAAAATCGGCAACAGCAATAACTCGAGCAGCGAGCGTCTCGGCTAAACTAGCTAACATGGCGGCCGCAGCAGCAGCTTCAGGGTCGGAAGACAAGAGAGCCGAATTCGAGGGTCAATCTGACCCAGTCACCAAGAACGACATCGAGGCTCTCCTCAATAAACAGCGCGATAGCTTCAAGGCTGATATGGCTTTTTTGATTCAACAGTCGACTGAGTCCCTGAAGCAGTCAGTCGATTTATTAGGACAACAGGTGACGTCATTTAACAGCCGGCTGACTAGAACCGAAGTTACAGTGGGTGAAAACTTTGAAAAACTCACCGAGATGGAAGCCGCTGTGAAGTCTCTGCAGTCCCAAACTACGGTGCTCCTGGAACGAGTGGACGACCTCGAAAACCGGTCTCGCCGCTCTAATTTGAGGATTATCAACATCCCAGAGGGAAGCGAGAAGGAGCAAGATCCGACCAAATTTGCGTCTGACTTGCTAATGGCGATAGCGGGTCCTGATGTCTTCAGCAGCCCACCGGAGATAGAGAGAGCTCACCGCTCCCTCGGTCCCAGACCATTGGATGCTGGCGCCGGAAAACCGCGGACTTTCATTGTTAAATTCCTCCGTTTCCAGGAGAAAGAAAAAGTCCTCAGATGGGCCAGACAACATAAATTGGATTACCGCGGCACCGAGCTGAGAGTTTACCCGGACATCAGCCCTACTTTGGCCAAGAAACGAGCTGCTTTCAACCCCGTCAAAAATGCGCTCTACCTGAAAGGAATTAAATTTCGCTTGCTGCACCCCGCCCGTCTCCAGGTATCCTTCAGAAATGAAAACTTGTACTTTGAGTCTCCACAAAAAGCCCAGGACTTTTACGACGAACGCATCGCTCCCACAGGTTAGTGGAAGATGACTTTGTATGGAAGACGTTTCAGGCCAAAATTACGTTGAAGAGGACATTAACGGGTGCGTCAGAAAAACAATGGACATTGTTTATTTAGGCTTGCAGGCAACTAATCATCCTGTTGTGCAACTTATTTGAGGTATGGTTATATTTGTTGGTCAATTTCTGCAATGCAACTTTTTTTTTGTCTTATTTATTTATTTATTAAATTTTTTATTTTTTTTTGCTTATTCCTATTTAAGTGTCATCTACTGTACATTATAGACACATTAGCAGATACAGGAGCCCTATCAGCTCGGTGATATTAGTTCACAGATTAATGTCATACGGAAGTAATAGAGTTTATGGAGTCCCGCTGCTAGTTCTAGTTCTTAGGACAAGCTTAGGGTGGTTTAGGAGTGTATATTTGTTCTTTGTTGCTATGGGTTTTTTTGGGGGGGTTTTGTGTGTTAGGTCCTACAAATTTGTCTTTTCTTTTAGTCCTATCTGTATGTTAATACCACTTCCTTCTACAAGGCATTGTGTCATCTCACCATATTTTTTATAAATGTGATTATGGCTAATACAAACAAAAAAGGGTTATCTTGCTTGAGATTTGTTTCTTGGAACATTAAAGGGATCAATGGCCCAGTTAAAAGAGGTAGAGTATTTTCCCATTTAAAACACCTTAAAACTGAAATTGCTTTCCTACAAGAGACTCATCTGACCACTAAGGATCACCATAGATTAAAGGCCTCATGGGTTGGACAATCTTTTCACTCAAATTTTAGCAGTAAAGCAAGGGGCACAGCTATTTTAATACACAAAAGAATCCAGTTTAGCCCAACAAATGTCATAACTGACCATCAAGGTCGTTTTGTAATAGTCTCGGGTTCTCTTAATAATATGTCTGTTGTCCTTGCCAACCTTTATGCACCCAATTGGGATGATGAAGCATTTATTAGGAAAGTGTTTTCACTTTTGCCAGACCTCAGTTCTCATCGTTTAATATTGGGGGGGGACCTGAACTGTGCAATAGACCCGTTGCTAGACAAATCTAGTCCAAGGCAGGGCCCCCCATTAAAAATGGCCAAAACAATTTCAAATCTCATGGGTCAAATAGGAGGTGTGGACCCGTGGCGCTTTCTTTACCCAGATAAAAAACAATTTTCTTTTTATTCTCAGGTCCATAAAACTTTTTCAAGGATTGACTACTTTTTCATAGATGATAATCTCCTTCCGGCTGTCGATAATGTAGAATATTCAACAATAGTGATATCTGACCATGCTCCATTGTCACTTGATCTTTCGTTTACACTCTTTAAAAAAACGCAGACTCCATGGAGGTTTAATTGCACACTACTCAATGATGACGGATTCTGCAAAACAATTTCCAAAGTGATAGATGATTTTCTTGTCACCAACAACTCTACTCCCATATCCCCGTCTTTACTTTGGGAGACATTAAAGGTGGTAGTCCGGGGAGAGATTATTTCTTATTCAGCAAGACAAAACAAATTGAGAAGACAAAAACAGGAGCAGCTCATGGAAAGTATAACAGAATTGGACAGACAACTATCAGTATCTCCATACCCTGATCTGGTTAAAGATAGACAAAATCTGCAAATGAACTATAATTTATTGTCAACACAAGAAACTGAAAAATTACTCTTACGATCGCGTGGCTTCCTGTACGAGCACGGTGAGAAGGCAGGGCGCCATCTATCACGCCAAATTAAAAGCCAGTCAGCATCTCGGCAAATTCGACAAATCAGAACCCTCACAGATGAACTTACAGTCATTCCTTCAGTCATTAATGACGCCTTCAAATCATTCTACTCTGAACTATATACTTCACAATGCGCTGCTGATAAAACAATCATGTTGCGTTTCCTGGATAACTTGAAATTTCCATCCATAACTACTACTCAAGAGAGCGCTTTGGATCAACCTTTAGTAATCCGGGAGATTGTAAATTCAATTAAACTAATGCAGAGCGGCAAGGCCCCTGGCCCAGATGGCTATCCTATAGAGTTTTATAAAAAATTCTCAGATAAACTGACTCCTCTCCTTTTAAATATGTACAATGACTCTCTGGACCGGGGTACCTTGCCTCAAACTCTCACAGAAGCGTCAATAACTTTATTACTAAAACCGGGCAAAGTTGATTCTGACTGTAGTTCTTACCGTCCCATCTCTCTCTTAAACGCTGATTATAAGATTTTAGCTAAAGCACTGGCCCTTCGCCTTGAATCAATTTTACCAAACATCATATCACCTGACCAAACTGGATTTATGAAAAACCGGCACTCTTTTTCCAACATTCGTAGCCTTCTTAACATTATTTTTTCTCCAGCATCCGAGGAGACGCCAGAAGTGGTGGTCTCTTTGGATGCAGAGAAAGCTTTCGACAGGGTGGAGTGGGGATATTTATTGGAGGTCTTAAAGAGGTTTAACATTGGGTCTAAATATATATCTTGGATAGCACTTCTATACTCTTCTCCTAGGGCTGCCGTAAGCACAAATGGGATGTTATCCCAATTTTTCACACTTGGCAGAGGTACACGGCAGGGGTGCCCTCTAAGCCCATTGTTATTTGTTACTGCAATCGAACCCTTGTCCATTGCTCTTAAATCGGCCGGTATCAGTAAAGGAATCCATAGATGCGGTCTAGAACACACACATTCTCTATACGCGGATGATTTACTATTGTTTATATCTGATCCAATCTCTACCATTCCAAAGATTATTGATTTGCTAAACAATTTTGGATCATTCTCTGGCTATAAATTGAATTTCGCTAAGAGTGAATGCTTCCCTGTGAATAATTTGGCCCTTGAGATCCCTGATGGATATTTCCCATTTAAGATGTCTAGGAACAGCTTCAAGTACTTAGGTGTACATATTTGTCGCAATCTACCAGCTCTCTACAAGGACAATTTTCCACCTCTAATCGACAAACTTAAATTAGATTTGGATAGGTGGAAAGATTTACACATAACTATTGCTGGCAGGGTAAACTGCGTCAAAATGAATGTGCTTCCTCGATTTTTGTATCTGTTTCAATGTTTGCCTATCTTTTTACCCAATTCCTTTTTTTGCATAATAAACAAACTAATTTCATCCTTTATATGGAAAGGCAAGACTCCCAGGATTAGAAGAGAGTTCCTGCAAAGGCATAGGTCCGTAGGTGGTTTATCACTCCCTAATCTAAAATACTACTATTGGGCAGCTAACATACACAAAGTGACTCTCTGGATCCAAGAACCTGAATTAATCTGGTGTAAATCTGAAGCTAGTTCCTGTTCTACCTCTCTCTTGGATCTACTTACATCAAAATTACCTTATCGACCATCCCAATTTACTTGTAGTCCAATCGTCATTTCTACCCTTAGAATCTGGTCTCAATTTAGAAATACTTTCGGCCTGCAGGGCTTATCCAACCACAGCCCCATTCATAATAACCACCTCTTCCTCCCTCCTAGCACAGATGTAGCGTTTTCTCTATGGAAGCAGTCAAACCTTAGCAGGCTAAAGGACTTATATATTGGTGATGTCTTCGCTAGTTTCAGTGAACTGTGTATAAAATTTGACCTACCAAAATCTCACCTATTTCGATACTTTCAGGTTCGTAATTTCGTTAAATTAAATAGTCTCTTTTTCCCTAATACTCCACCTAATTCGCTAATTGACTCAATTTTAGATATTCCCACAAATCAGAAAGGCCTAATCTCCAAAATCTACATCTTAATATCCCAGTTTAGTAAAACGTCTCTTGATAAAATCAGAGGGAATTGGGAAAAAGAGCTTGGCAGATCTTTAGATGATGGAGATTGGGATTCTGCCTTAACCCGAATTAACAACAGTACATCCTGTTCAAGGCTTAATTTAATACAATTTAAGGTTGTCCACCGTATTTATTTTACTAATTCCAAACTCTCCAAAATATACCCCAATATATCAGATACTTGTAACAGATGTCACATGTCACCTGCAAACATGACGCACATGTTTTGGTCTTGTCCCCATTTGCTGGACTATTGGACAACTATTTTCAAACACCTTGCTAAGGCATTGGATTTAAGCCTGACACCATGTGCAGAAATGGCTATTTTTGGGACGGTATCAGATCCCCAAATAAGGAGAAAATTTAAGGATAGTATCGCCTTTGCATCCTTATTAGCACGTAGGAGAATTTTGCTGGAGTGGAAGTCACCATTTTGCCCCAAAGCCTCCTTATGGCTTAAAGACCTTATGATTTATTTAGATCTGGAGAAAATAAAGTTTAATCTTAGGGGGGCACCTGGGAAGTTTTATTCTGTTTGGGGTGGTGTGGTTGACTACATAGCTAAATTAAAGACGCTATAGGACACATGAAAAGTTCACCTTTCACAAACCAGCTTCCTTTTTTTTTATTTTATTTTTACATTTATTCTGGGTGTATATTTATTATCTGCCTATGTTGAGAAGAAAGTGATGTACTAATTATTTTCCATTTGTGACTGTACCTTTAACTTATGTAGGACCTGGGGGGTGGGGGTGGGGGGGGGGTTGTGTGTGTATGGGGTGTGTGTTGGGTTGCTGTTCGTGGGTGGGGGGAAAAAAAGGAAAATGTGATTACTGTTCTATTGTATAGTGTAATACCTGTCAAATTCAATAAAAACATTTATTAAAAAAAAATAAAAAAAAAAAAGAGAAAGTAAGCAGATATTAACAGTAAATGAACAAGTAGATTAATAGATAATTTTCTTCCACTTCTACTAAATAATTTTGACAAAATAATAAAATGGAAAATTACACAATATGTTACTGTATATGTCAGCAGGCTAAATTAGGAGCCTTTGTTTGCTTACTAACTAATAAAAGACAAGTTGTCTTGTATGTTCATTATTTTATTTAAGGAGTAAATTGCAATAAGACACATATGTTAAATGTACCGTAATATTTTTTGTTAAAATAAAGCCAATAATGCAATTTTTTTGTTGTCCTCTTTATTCAGAAAAGTACCGGAAAGTATCAAAATCATTTTGGTACTGGTACCGGTTTTGTCTTTTTGGTTTGGAAAATTGCTGCTACAATTTAAGTGCATAAAGTTTGGGCAGGACACGAGCATTGCTGAAACCTTCTGTCTAACTTTTGGTAAGGTTTCTTAGTAAGAGAGCATTGTACTGTAGATACAATCCACATTTGTCCTTAGAATAATTGAAAGTCTATTTCATCTTGTAGTAAGGATATCCTTTGTTGAACTTGTGTTCGCATACACAACTTTGGTTTTATTTAATTTAGCCTAATGGACTGCTAATCTATGTGTCTGTTAAAAGGAGCACATTATTAGCACTAAAGATAAGAACCTAGTTACAGGCCCACTAATGGTATTGTTTAATGACAATGCATTAACTTGTCTCACCTCTCCCAGTAAAGGAGTTTTCCCATCTGGTTCAGTGACCCATGCATTCGTCTTGGTTCCTCGATCGAAGGACTCGTACGGAGCACCCCCGACCCTCTTACTGGTGCCAACAGCAGGATCCTTGGGGAGACAGACACAGGATTGGGAAAGTAAACACACTATTAAATGCAACTCTCCAACCCACATTACAGAAAACTTTCGATTTAGTGAAAAACGGCATATAAAATCATAGGTTAGTATTGTTTTCAGGATGTTGTCATTGCAAAAACACTTACCTGTTATTATAATTGACATTTTAATTCCCGAATTAGTGATTTGACATTTACTATCTGTTTGTGTTTCTCAAAATTGCATTTGTCCGGCTGTATTTAGCTGGGAATTAACCCAATAGTTGAATTCTAAAAACCAAACGAGGGGTGCAAAGATGGAACTGAACCATTTGATACATTGGTCTCAGTTTGGTACCACTATGAATTTTAAAAAAATACGTCATTCTATATTTATTTGGTCAACTTTCGACGATGAGGATCAGAAATTGACCACTCCACCCTAGTCTGCAGTTGGTTAGTTGAAGTTTATTTCAAAAGTGTATAATTTCAATGATACATCATCACACATGTCCGAAAAGGAGTACGAAAGAAGCAAAGCTTACTTAATCTTAGCCCTTTTCTACCTCATTGCAATTCCAGCACTAACACATACAGTCGTGGTCAAAAGTTTACATACACTTGTAAAGAACATAATGTCATGGCTGTCTTGAGTTTCCAATCATTTCTACAACTCTTATTTTTTTGTGATAGAATGATTGGAGCACATTCTTGTTTGTCACAAAAAAACATTCATGAAGTTTGGTTATTTTATGAATTTATTATGGGTCTACTGAAAATGTAAACAAATCTGCTGGGTCAAAAGTATACATACAGCAATGTTAATATTTGGTTACATGTCCCTTGGCAAGTTTCACTGCAATAAGGCGCTTTTGGTAGCCATCCACAAGCTTCTGGCAAACTTCTGGTTGAATTTTTGACCACTCCTCTTGACAAAATTGGTGCAGTTCAGCTAAATGTGTTGGTTTTCTGACATGGACTTGTTTCTTCAGCATTGTCCACACTTTTAAGTCAGGACTTTGGGAAGGCCATTCTAAAACCTTAATTCTAGCCTGATTTAGCCATTCCTTTACCACTTTTGACATGTGTTTGGGGTCATTGTCCTGTTGGAACACCCAACTGCGCCCAAGACCCAACCTCCGG
Organism: Entelurus aequoreus; assembly: GCF_033978785.1. Lineage (NCBI taxonomy): Eukaryota > Metazoa > Chordata > Actinopteri > Syngnathiformes > Syngnathidae > Entelurus > Entelurus aequoreus. Next base: position 63,704,376 of record NC_084743.1, on the reverse strand, counting down.
GCTGATGATTTTAGGTTGTCCTGAAGAATTTGGAGGTAATCCTCCCTTTTCATTGTCCCATTTACTCTCTGTAAAGCACCAGTTCCATTGGCAGCGAAACAGGCCCAGAGCATAATACTACCACCACCATGCTTGACGGTAGGTTGGTGTTCCTGGGATTAAAGGCCTCACCTTTTCTCCTCCAAACATATTGCTGGGTATTATGGCCAAACAGCTAAATTTTTGTTTCATCTGACATCACATGGACAAAGATAAGACCTTCTGGAGGAAAGTTCTGTGGTCAGATGAAACAAAAATTGAGCTGTTTAATAAATAATGAATTCATAAAAGAACCAAACTTCATGAATGTTTTTTGTGACCAACAAGTATGTGCTCCAATCACTCTATCACAAAAAAATAAAAGTTGTAGAAATGATTGGAAACTCAAGACAGCCATGACATTATGTTCTTTACAAGTGTATGTCAACTTTTGACTAAGACTGTATGTTTACTTCCTGTTCTTATTTTGTACATAATTTACATAAATTAATTCCAAATTCAACAGTTCTCTACATAAATAGTTAAGTCAGTTATGATTCACGGTTTCTGACTTAAGGAAATATACCGAAAGTCAAAGATCCTCCACCATTCTTCATATCTGGCGTTTGGAACTGCTTTGGTATGACGCTGAAGGCAAGTGCCACGCAATGCTAAACAAAAAAGTGTCGATACATTCAAGTCTAAGTCACCCCGATGAGGAAACAAGTGGACCCAAACGTAAACAAAGACTTTACCTGGGCCACTTAGACGGCCATTAACAGCATCAATCAGAAATATCAAGCAGCTAAAATGCACCAACATGGATAAGTGTGGCGAGAGAGTTTTGCATTATTCCCCACCATTCCTTGTAATGGATTTAAATGGGTAAAATTTTGATTTTTTTTTTTTAATGTTGATTGGACATTTTCTATAATATCCACAAAGTTCAATGAGCAGGTTGTGTTCTGTGTGACCATGTTTGTTGACTTTTTGTGCTGTTTGATTTTTTTTTTTTTTTCTTGCACCATGACTAGGGAAGGTTGTTTGGATTGGGTCATATTAGTATATGATGTGCTGTTATTTAGCCTGTATAATCAGTGGTTTAGGTCATTTATTTGGCCACCAGATGGCGACAAAACGGTAGCTACCAGACCCTGTTTGTATATGATATGAATACACTGCTTTCTGCCATTGTTTATTGAACTCTGGCATCTGCAAGAGTTCAATAGACCTGTCTTTTATTGGTCATTTATTTTTCTTGATTGTGAGTTCCTACCAGGATGGGGATGTATTTCTGTCCCTTCTCATGAAGGTAGTCGGCAAACTGCGGCAGGTCACGGAACTTGACTTTGTCATACGTGAAGATTTTCTTGTCCTCCATGTAGTCAATGTCAGTATACTGGATTTCCTGCAAGAGAATGGTGAAATAAATGTTTTTTTAAATTCTCCGGCATGAATTTGATTGTCTCAGCGTTCACTGCCAACCGTAGACAAACACATACCTCCAAATTTGTTTAAAAAAAAAAAAAAAACTTTTTTTTTTAATTATTAAAAAAGAGAAAACCTGCAGCAAATTGAATAAGACAAATAAATATGGAGCTCTTTTCATTGGACAGTGTACACTCAGACCTGTTACTGTGAAAGAACCCTGGAACTATGTATATAGTGCTTACTTCATCATCCTGTTGCTCTTTTCCCCACTGCACTATTACAATATTGTATTAGCCTTGAGTATAAGTACTTGTTTATATTTTAGTTAATTGTTAGTTGTTTACATTGTGCAAAGAGTCAAATTCCTCGTATGTTAAACATACATGGCGAAAAAACTGATACTGATTCTAGTCATGCATGATGGTATAGCCATCAGTGGCAAATCCACATTGAACTTCACTGTCACATGTAATAATATCCATCGTTAAACTTAAATAAGTAGATTTAAAACTGCATGAAACGTGTGCTAGAATGCGCTTGATTTTGAGCAGAAATCAGTTTGCCTTTTGACACGATCCCTCATCCCTTGGCAGCAGCACGGACTCTATGGCAGTGGTTCTTAACCTTGTTGGAGGTACCGAACCCCACCAGTTTCATATGCGCATTCACCGAACCCTTCTTCAGTGAAAAAAAATAATAAAACATTCTTAATTTAATCGTAATTTATAAATATTAATCATGAAATTATGTTATTATATTAAAGAAATACGGTACTAATAAAGATATATTTTACAAACAAAGTTACAGGAATGTACACATGATCCCATGTTTACATCTCATTGTGCAACATGTGAATGTTTTAGTGGGAACTAAATGCGATATACAAACTATTTCCAAAACCCACCCAGACATACAATACTAGTACACAGCTCATGAAAAACAATATTTTTTGTTATTGTCATTGTAAGTGGGCCAAAACACTTATATTAGACAATATGGAAATGGCTGCTGTCATTTGATTATAATAATAAAACATTTAACTTGTTATTTAGTCAGGTTTGGGACAGATGTGGTCACAGTGTGCACGTCTGACGTTGCTCACATGTGCTCCACTGAATGCTCAAAGAGTTTTTGCGTTTGCTCACGCATATGGAAAATTAGAGGGAACATTGTTTGGGGGTATCCATAAAATGCCGATAGGGAGAAGTTTTTATCTACACAATGAGTCGGGTGTCTTGACCTCCGCGGCGGAGGTTCCGGCGAACCCCTGAGGCCGACTCACCGAACCCCAAAGGTTCGAACGAACCCAGTTTAAGAACCACTGCTCTATGGTAAATCCACATTGAAGCTGTAACTTCAGCGCATGGAAGCTCACAGCGAGATACTAAGACCCTGGACCGGAAAAAAAACGTGCAAAAACGCGCCACTTCCAGAGCTCTGGGGGTCTAAATGGGGTAGTGTGCTGTGGTCGGCTTGCCTTGGCGCTGGGTTTCTGCATGATGATTGGATTAACAGTCTGAGGCTGAATTTTTTGCGTTTGAATATTGTGAACTGAATTTGTTTGTACATCAAATGATTCAATTTCATTGAAATCAAATTTGTCTGCAAAATGTTTGTGTTTAAAAATTCAGTGTTTTTAAATGCAATGTTTTAAAATTCAGTGTAAAAAAAAAAAAGCAAGACCCACTTCCGGTAGATTAAGACGGAAGCAATCGATCCTGTCTCAGAACCAGCCAATGAGGTGTCAAGTTTGAAGTCACGTGACACAGGTCTTACAAAGAGGCAGGCTATGCAGCTCTACATGCCACAGGCCATGTAATCAAGATGACCCCCTGCTGGCCCCACTATGGACTGGACTTTCCCATTATTAACTATATCCACTGGACATCCATTGCACCGATCGCCCAGGCGGTCCCCTCCGAGGTTTCTCATTTTGCCCATTGGGTTTAGTTTTTTCTTGCCCTAATATTTGCTCACGCATTTGTTCACAAAGTGGTGACCCTCGCCCCATCCTTGTTTGTGAATGACTGAGCAATGACACCTCATTGGCTGGTTCTGACGAGACAGGATCGATCGCTTCAGTTTGAATTGACCAGAACTGGGTCTTGCTTTATGAAGCAATAATTTTTTCTACACAACATTTTTCAGCACTGATTATTTTTTTATTTTTTTTACACTGAATTTTTTAAAGCTGAATTTTAAAACACACACATTTTGCTAACACATTTTTTTCCAATTTGATGTTCAGAAAACTCAAACACAAAAAATGTGGTTACATTAATTTAAAACAAAAAAAGCATGTGTAATGAAGACATAAATTAACCTGCATACACACGGAGCATGTTAAAGTTAAAGTACCACTGATAGTCACACACACACACCAGGTGTGGTGAAATTCCTCCTGCATTTGACCCATCTCCTTGTTCCACCCCCTGGGAGGTGAGGGGAGCAGTGAGCAGCAGCGGTGGCCGCGCTCGGGAATCATTTTGGTGATTTAACCCCCAATTCCAACCCTTGATGCTGAGTGCCAAGCAGGGAGGCAATGGGTCCCATTTTTATAGTCATTGGTATGACTCGGCCGGGGTTTGAACTCACAACCTTCCTGTCTCAGGGCGGACACTGAGTAGGTGTCGCGTTTTATTCCGTTGTTCCGAGCTGATCTGCAGATTCTTCCAATCCTCTGAGGGCTTGTTTTTTTTTTTTTTTGGTTAAATACAACTAGCGGCAAATCTAGCATCTATCCCTGGTGTTATTAGAGACTGTGCTCTTCTGCAGTTACTCTCCCTAATGAGCAACGAGTGCTGCTGTGCGCCCCTCCAGTGTCCCAAAGCACTCACAGATAGGCCGAAAATGAGCTTCCCCTCCTTGAACGACCAGCAGCTGCCACTTCTAGCCATTGATTGCTTACTAGTACTAGCTGTCCATCTCTTTTTAGACTGACCAAAACGTTTATCTGCCTGGATACTCTGACAAGCTTTATTGAATAACACAAAAATTAATTTTTAGACAATATGATTTGCCTGAGCGACTAAGAGACAACAAGTGTAACAAGTGGTAGAAAATGAATTAGAAAGGAAAGATTAAATTTTTTTTTTTTTTTTTTTTCAACTTAGGACTTCCTGTGGGCCGGATTTTGGATGCTGGGGGGCCGTATCCGGCCCGCGGGCCGTAGTTTGGGGACCCCTGGTCAACACTGTCTGCTCTCATTTTCTCGCACATTTGACCCTCTGACCCTCTGATGTTCTGTGTACCTACACTCTGTCCTCCTCCTGTCCATGCCTGCTGTGTGTGTGTGTGTGTGTGTGTGTGTGTGTGTGTGTGTGTGTGTGTGTGTGTGTGTGTGTGTGTGTGTGTGTGTGTGTGTGTGTGTGTGTGTGTGTGTGTGTGTGTGTGTGTGTGTGTGTACACAAAACATCAATTTCCACATGCACTTCTATTTCCGTCTGCTCTCATTTTCTCGCACATTTGACCCTCTGACCCTCTGATGTTCTGTGTACCTACACTCTGTACTCCTCCTGTCCATGCCTGCTGTGTGTGTGTGTGTGTGTGTGTGTGTGTGCGTGCGTGCGTGCGTGCGTGCGTGCGTGCGTGCGTGCGTGCGTGCGGTACACAGAACATCAATTTCCACACTTCTATTACTGTCTGCTCTCATTTTCTCGCACATTTGACCCTCTGACCCTCTGATGTTCTGTGTACCTACACTCTGTCCTCCTCCTGTCCAGGCCTGCTGTGTGTGTGTGTGCGTGTGTGTGTGTGTGTGTGTGTGTGTGTGTGTGTGTGTGTGTGTGTGTGTGTGTGTGTGTGTGGTACACAGAACATCAATTTCCACACTTCTATTACTGTCTGCTCTCATTTTCTCGTACATTTGACCCTCTGACCTCTGATATTCTGTGTACCTACACTCTGTCCTCCTCCTGTCCAGGCCTGCTGTGTGTGTGTGTGTGTGTGTGTGTGTGTGTGTGTGTGTGTGTGTGTGTGTGTGTGTGTGTGTGTGTGTGTGTGTGTGTGTGTGTGGTACACAGAACATCAATTTCCACACTTGTATTAGACCTGGACATCTTATATGTAATAGAAATGTGTCATTGAATATGTATTCTGATATATGTTCTTCACAGAAAATGAGCCAAAGTCAGTGAGTCTCAGTTTGAAAAATGAATTAATTGTACCATTTTTCTTTTAATAAAAAATGAAAACGGGTCCCACAGACCCGAACACCACACAACATTGCAACATTGTTTGTCAACACTGTCTGCTCTCATTTTCTCGCACATTTGACCCTCTGATGTTCTGTGTACCAACACTCTTGTCCTCCTCCTGTAACTTAGATATTGGGTTTCACAATGTAAAAGCGCTTTGAGTCACTAGAGAAAAGCGCTATATAAATATAATTCACTTCCTCTTAAGTGACTTGAATACATTTTGGGTTGATTTCAGAAAAATAAACGACTTCATGTCAAGCAAGAGCAATTTTCCTCCTATTTTTTTTATTTTTTTATTTTTTTATCATCTCCAACCATCTTCTCTCTGATGTTTAATCTACAAGTTGTCATAAATGAGGCCTGTGGCAGGAGAGGAAGCATCTGCCTCCTAAAAATCTTCGCTATCGCGGAAAGATTGAGCGCTCGCCCGGCAATTAGATAAGGGGACTACAAATAACGCCGCGCCGCGATACAGATTTACGAGGGAAGCGGAGTGTAAAGGTTCAGATTAGGAGTTTACTTTGGCAATTAACTAATAAAAAGGGTGTCAAACATCAGTTCTTGTGTGCGGAGCGGCTTTTGGCCCGCATGGAGATAAGCACAGAGACACATTTCCAAGAAAATGTCAACCGTAGCCGTAGTTGGTATTTATAGAACGTCCCGGAAGGGGGTGGGGGGAACGTCTGGAGTAGGTTTCACATTTAGATGAGGATGAATGAGATAATTAAATCAACTCGGTCGATTGATCTTTTGATCGGCGTTAACATTCGGTTACACTTGAAAAATGATTACACCTATGGAGTCCCCAAGCAAACATCACGCTATTTGACAGGAAGCTGAATATCCCTGGTCGGAGCTGAAGGCCCTTCCTATCACACCCTACCCAGGCGGGGTTACATGTCAGGCGTATGGACGGTTTTAAACCGTTAAAATGTCGCACAAGGTGAACTATCGATTGCATTCACCGAGAGTGCTCTTAAAGAAATCTCTCCGCAACACACATGCTGTTTCAAGTGCATTGTTTGGCGCCAAAATAAAAACTCAGCCTGAGCATCGTCCCACTTGGATCTCATTGATCTTCAGATTTGTTTCTATCCATCTTTTCTTTGCAAAGAAAGCGGGCGATGGTAATACACCAGCACAGCAGGCTCACACCTTACTTTGTAAGAGGTCCCTCACCTTTCAGTGGCGATGAATAATGCAGTCTTCAAATGTATCCACAAGGGATGTAAGAGTTTAAACTTTTCACAGTGCGGTTAATGTGACCGAAATGATCACGGTTCATTATTAATCAGTATTGTTTGATATGTTTACAAAAGTGTACACACTGAAATCTTAAAATAATCTATATATATCCTTATAATTACTAGGGGTTCACAAAAAAAAGTGATTCACAGCTGAATAAAGATTCCTATTCATTCCGATTGTAAGTGAATTCATAGATTTCAAAAATCGGTTTGAAAAAAATTAAAAATTAAAATATATACAAACCCAAAACCAGTGAAGTTGGCACGTTGTGTAATTTGGAAATAAAAACAGAATACAATGATTGGCAAATCCTTTTTAACTTATTTTCAATTGAATAGACTGCAAAGACAAGATATTTAAGGTTCGAACTGAGAAATAATAATTAACTTAGAACTTAATGGCAGCAACACATTGTTTTTTTACCACTGTGTTACATGGCCTTTCCTTTTAACAACACTCAGTAAACGTTTGGGAACTGAGGAGACCAATTTTTTAAGCATTTCAGGTGGAATTATTTCCCATTCTTACTTGATGTACAGCTTAAGTTGTTCAGACCGGGGTCTCCGTTGTGGTATTTTAGGCTTGATAATGCGGCACACATTTTCAATGGGAAACAGGTCTGGACTACAAGCAGGCCAGTCTAGTACCCGCACTCTTTTACCACCAGCATAGTGGGTTTTAAGAATAGACTAAGAGGAGAAGTATTGCGGAAAGAGATTATTCTAGATTGTACCTAATGTCATGACTGTTTTTATTGACTATTGACTATCTTATTGATTGTGGGACAAGCAGTAGAAAATGGATGGATGGTACTTTTTCGTCACTTATTGTTTCTCTTTGGTACACTAATGTGTATATTTTAGGCCATTGGTTATTTGTTTTATTTTTGCAAAAGTATATATATATATATATATATATATTTTATATTGCTCTTTTTATCTTTGGTATAAACATTATTATGTAAAGTCGAAGTTATTATTACTTTTTTTGGTTCTTTGTTGTTGCTATTTTTGTATTACAACATTTTATTATTTGATCATGTTGCACTGCATTTTAATCTTTTGTTTTGTGATTGTGTGATGTTTTTTGTCTGGACCCAAGGAAGAATAGTCTCCACTGCGGTGTAGACTAATGGGGATCCTTAATAAACTAAACTAAACTAAACTAAACTAAACTACGAAGCCACACTGTTGTAACACGTGGCTTGGCATTGTCTTGCTGAAATAAGCAGGGGCGTCCATGAAAAAGACGTTGCTTGGATGGCAACATATGTTGCTCCAAAAGCTGTATGTACCTTTCAGCATTAATGGTGCCTTCACAGATGTGTAAGTTACCCATGCCTTGGGCACTAATACACCCCCATACCATCACAGATGCTGGCTTTTCAACTTTACGTCTATAACAATCTGGATGGTTCTTTTCCTCTTTGGTCGACAGTTTCCAAAAAAAATAAAATAAATGTGGACTCGTCAGACCACAGAACACTTTTCTACTTTGCATCTGTCCATCTTAGATGAGCTCGTGCCCAGCGAAGTGTTTCTGGGTGTTGTTGATAAATGGCTTTGGCTTTGCATAGTAGAGTTTTAACTTGCACTTACAGATGTACTGACAAACTTCAGTTATTGACAGTGGTTTTATGAAGTGTTCCTGAGCGCATGTGGTGATATCCTTTATGCACTAATGTCGCTTTTTGATGCAGTACCGCCTGAGGGATGGAAGGTCACGGGCATTCAATGTTGGTTTTCGGCCTGCCGCTTACGTGCAGTGATTTCTCCTGATTCTCTGAATCTTTTGATGATATTACGGACCATAGATGGTGAAATCCCTAAATTCCTTGCAATAGCTCATGGAGAATTGTTACTCTTATACCGTTCGACAATTTGCTCACGCATTTGTTCACAAAGTGGTGACCTTCGCCCCATCCTTGTTTGTGAATGACTGAGCATTTCATGGAAGCTGCTTTTATACCCAATTATGGCATCCACCTGTTCCCAATTAGCCTGTTCACCCGTGGGATGTTCCAAATAAGTGTTTGATGAGCAATCCTCAACGTTCTCATTCTTTTTTGCCACTTGTGCCAGCCTTTTTGAAACATGTTGCAGGCATCAAATTCCAAATGAGCTAATATTTGCAAAAAATAACAACGTTTACCAGTTTGAACATTAAGTATCTTGTCTTTGCAGTCCATTCAATTTATTATAGGATGAAAAATATTTTAAAATCATTGTATTCTGTTTTTATTTATGATTTATATATATATATATATATATATATATATATATATATATATATATATATATATATATATATATATATATATATATATATATATATATATATATATATATATATATATATATATATTAGGGCTGCAACAACTAATCGATTAAAATCGATTATTAAAATAGTTGCCGATTAATTTAGTCATCGATTCGTTGGAAAAATGCTATGTGCAGATTTTTTTTTAATACATTTTTTTTTTTTTTTTTTTTTTTTTAATAAACCTTTATTTATAAACTGCAACATTTACAAACAGCTGAGAAACAATAATCAAAATAAGTATGGTGCCAGTATGCTGTTTTTTTCCAATAAAATACTGGATAGGATAGAAATGTAGTTTGTCTCTTTTATCCGATTATTAATCGATTAATCAAAGTAATAATCAACAGATTAATCGATTATCAAATTAATCGTTAGTTGCAGCCCTAATTATATATATATATATATATATATATATACATATATATATATATATATATATATATATATATATATATATATATATATATATATATATATATATATATATATATATATATATATATATATATATATATATATATATATAGCCCCCACCCACCCAAAAAATAATAATATTGCATGTAAAAAAAAAAATGTCCGTCTGCATATCAGTCTGCGAAAACAAGTGCCCAAACAAAAATCCTTGGTGGCTCAGTCTCTGTGCTTCTTTTATTGAGTAGACAGCACTATAATTCACCATGGGGCCAAAGAAGGTTGCCACTGAGAGGTAAAAGGATTTTGAAAAATTGTTATTTATTTATCTGGAAACATAAATTGCTCTTCACAAAATGTGTAATGTGTTAATATCTTTGGGTATTTGAAACTGAGTCATTGGTTTTTTTTTTTTTTAAATCGCTTCGGTTTCCGTACGATTCTGTCTTTCTCTAATCTGAGGAACAACTTTAAATGTTCTATATTGTTCGTCACATTTGAGCTGGAGAATGAGTGCATGAGTTCCTCAAATAATGGCAGGTCAAATTGCAACACTCTTTATACTGAATAAGTAACAACAATAGGGTTGTATATGGCTAATCTCTTCAAAATGCAGTTATTATATTATATTGGCAAGGAAACACTTGTAACCAATGTTTACACAAACGTGAAGGAAAAATCATCTCACATATGGAAGGCCCACTGCACGGTTCCTTTCCACGGTTGCCTTGACTTCACTCAAGTTGCCGTAGTTCCACCTGGAAAGCTGGAATCCCAGTGACCAGTAGGGTGGAATGACAGGCCTGCCAATAAGCTGTGTAGTACAATTGTCATGATAGAGTCAAGATACTATATACTACTGAAACCTTTTAAATGAAAAATAATATATTTGGCTAAACTTTCAAGTAAACTATATTTAAAAAACGTATATAACACCTCAAGGAACTCCTGCACCACATGTTCCGGTGAATCTCCGAAAACGATATTAAAGTCCAAGATTCCTCCAATTGTTCTGTACGTCACAGCCGGAGCAGGCTGCAGAGTCACCTCTGAAAAAATATACAAATGATTACACAGTTTACAATTCTAAGCATTATACCATATGTATTCACTTTTTCTGTTTAAGGAAAGTATACTAGAAAAATGATAAAATGCTCAAACCAATCAAACTTAAGTCAAGCTATGCTAACCTATGTTAGAAAAAAAGTTAATTAGCAATATAACTCCAAAGGTTAAGGGCTGATTTTGATGACAATTTCAGGAAATGTCAGAAAGGGGATAAAGAACCAATGATTTGATTTTGGGGGTGATCCGTACCACTGTTTGGCTTCAGAAGTGTTTTTAAAAGGATTATTTACAAACCCCAAAACCATTGAAGTTGGCACGTTGTGTAAATGGTAAATAAAAACAGAATATAATGATTTGTAAATCTTTTTCAACCTATATTCAATTGAATGGACTGCAAATACAAGATACTTAATGTTCAAACTGGTAAACGTTGTTATTTTTTGCAAATATTAGCTCATTTGGAATGTGATGCCTGCAACATGTTTCAAAAAAGCTGGCACAAGTGGCAAAAACGACTGAGAAAGTTGAGGAATGCTCATCAAACACTTATTTGGAACTTCCCACAGGTGAACAGGCTAATTGGGAACAGGTGGGTGCCATGATTGGGTATAAAAGCAGCTTCCGTGAAATGCTCAGTCATTCACAAACAAGGATGGGGCGAGGGTCACCACTTTGTGAGCAAATGGGTGAGCAAATTGTCGAACAATTTAAGAACAACATTTCTCAACCAGCAGATGCAAAGAATTTAGGGATTTCACCATCTACGGTCCGTAATATCATCAAAAGGTTCAGAGAATCTGGAGAAATTACTGCACCTAAGCGATGATATTACGGACCTTCGATACCTCAGGCGGTACAACATCAAAAAGCGACATCAGTGTGTAAAGGATATCACCACATAGGCTCAGGAACACTTCAGAAAACCACTGTCAGTAACAACAGTTTGTCGCTACATCTGTACGTGCAAGTTAAAAATGTACTATGCAAAGCCAAAGCCATTTATCAACAACACCCAGAAACGCCGCCAGCTTCGCTGGGCCCGAGCTCATCTAAGATGGACTGATACAAAGTGGAAAAGTATTATGTGGTCTGACGAGTCCACATTTCAAATTGTTTTTGGAAACTGTGGACGTCAAGAACCATCCGGATTGTTCTAGGCGCAAAGTTCAAAAGCCAGCATCTGTGATGGTATGGGGGTGTATTAGTGCCCAAGACATGGGTAACTTACACATCTGTGAAGACACCATTAATGCTGAAAGGTTCGTACAGGTTTTGGAGCAACATATGTTGCCATCCAAGCAACGTTATAATAGTCGCCCCTGCTTATTTCAGCAAGACAATGCCAAGCCACATGTTACAACAGCGTGGCTTCATAGTAAAAGAGTGCTGGTACTAAACTGGCCTGCCTGTAGTCCAGACCTGTCTCCCATTGAAAATGTGTGGCACATTATGAAGCATAAAATACGACAACGGAGACCCCCGGACTGTTGAACAACTTAAGCTGTACATCAAGCAAGAATGGGAAAAAATTCCACCTGAAAAGCATCAACAATTGGTCTCCTCAGTTCCCAAACTTTTACTGAGTGTTGTTAAAAGGAAAGGCCATGTAACACAGTGGTAAAAATGCACCGGTGCCATCTTTTTTGCAATGTGTGGCTGCCATTAAATTCTAAGTTAATGATTATTTGCGGGAAAAAAATGAAGTTTCTCAGTTCGAACGTTAAATATCTTGTCTTTGCAGTCTATTCAATTGAATATAAGTTGAAAAGGATTTGCAAATAATTGTATTCTGTTTTTTTTTTTTTACAATTTACACAATGTGCCAACTTCACTGGTTTTGGGTTTTGTACAATTCTAAGCATTATACCCTATGTATGCACTTTTTAGACCAAGGGATGTATAGTAGAAAAATGCTAAGATGCTCAAACCAATGAAACTTAAGTTAATCTACACTAACCTATGTTAGGAAAAAAGTTAGCTAGCAATACAATTCGAAAAGTTATAATGTGATTTTGATGAAACCTTCAGGAAATATCAGAAAGGGGATAAATAAAGAATGATTAGATTTGGGAGGTGATCCAGACCACTGTTTGGATTCAGAAGTTTTTTTTTAAATGATTATTTCCTATTAGGAGCTAGGGCCAGGTGAAGGTCCAAATGGTTTTCCAACTATTAGTGTAACATACAAAATGATGATATACACTATATTGCCAAAAGTCTTTGTCCACCTGCCTTGACTCACATATGAACTTGAAGTGCCATCCCATTCCTAACCCATAGGGTACAATATGATGTCGGTCCACCTTTTGCAGCTATTCCAGCTTCAACCCTTCTGGGTTACGGAGTGTGTTTATAGGAATTTTCGATAGAGATGTCCGATAATATCGGCCTACCGATATTATCGGCCGATAAATGCTTTAAAATGTAATATCGGAAATTATCGGTATCGGTTTCAAAAAGTAAAATTAATGAGGGAGCGGTACATATTCGGTAAAACACGGACGTAGGGCATACTTGCCAACCATCCCAATTTTCCCAGGAAAATCTCCCGGGGCAACCATTCTCCCGAATTTCTTCCAATTTCCACCGGACAACAATATTAAGGCACTGCCTTTAGCGTCCTCTACAACCTCCATACAAACAGCGTGCCGGCCCAGTCACATTATATATGCAGCTTTTACACACACACATGAGTGAATGCAATGCATAGTTGTTCAACAGCCATACAGGTCACACTGAGGGTGACCGTATAAAAAACTTTAACACTGTTACAAATATGCACCACACTGTGAACCCACACCAAACAAGAATGACAAACACATTTCGGGAGAACATCTGCACCGTAACACAACATAAACACAACAGAACAAATACCCAGAACCCCTTGCAGCACTAACTCTTCCGGGACGCTACAATATACACCCCCTGCTAGTTGAAGTTGTTCTCTTATTTTGGAAAACCTTGTTTTTGATTGATTGATTGAAACTTGTATTAGTGGATTGCACAGTACAGTACATATTCCGTACAATTGACCACTAAATGGTAACACCCGAATAAGTTTTTCAACTTGTTTAAGTCGGGGTCCACGTTAATCAATTCATGGTAAAGTTACATTGTTTAATGCATCACAACAAAATTAGGCGTAATAATGTGTTAATTCCACGACTGTATATATCAGTATCGGTTGATATCGGAATCGGTAATCAAGAGTTGGACAATATCGCAATATCGGCAAAAAAGCCATTATCGGACATCTTTAATTTTCGACCATTCTTTCAAAAGCGCAGTGGTGAGGCCACACACTGACGTTGGTCGAGAAGGCCTGGCTCTCAGTCTCCGTTCTAATTCATCCCAAAAAGGTGTTCTATCGGGTTCAGGTCAGGACTCTGTGCAGGCCAGTCAAGTTCATCCACACCAGACTTTGTCATCCATGTCTTTTATGGACCTTGCTTTGTGCACTGGTGCACAGTCATGTTGGAAGAGGAAGGGGCTTGAACGTGCTTGATTCGATACACCTGTAACCTAAATAAGTGATTTAGGACACCGTATTCTGATCTTTTGAATGGGTGGCCAAATACTTTTGGCAATATAGCGTATCTTATGCCAAGGACTAAAAAGTGACTGACATTGAACGTTATTCGTCTGGACGTAAAGTTGCATGTGTGTTTGCATGTTTTTATTCACCCATCGCATTGCTGTTCATGAGGAAGACGCCAAACGACTTCCCACTGTCATCTTCCAAACAAAGGAAGAAGGGATAGTGTCCATACAGGTTGTGTGTTCCCTAGGGGGGGGAAAAAAAGCATAATTGAAAAGGTAACATCGTTAGACTACAGCAGGGGTGTCCAAAGTGCGGCCCGGGGGCCATTTGCGGCCCAAAGGTCATTTTTTTAACGGCCCCACGGCACATTTTAAAAATACGATTGAAAAAAATAAAAAACATTAAAAGTGGTATTTAAAGAGCAAACAGGTGAAATGTAACAAGAAAATGTAGCAATGTTTACTCTAATCACACAAAGCTGCCATGTAGGCTGTTTCTTTCTTTAAAAAAAAAAAAAAAGAATCAAAATCAATGTCATTATGAATTATTGACCTATTCAAGGCTCCAATTACGTCACATTAAATATTTTGAGATATTTTTTGAGGAAAACGTTGCATATTTTGTGTTTGCCATGTAAAAAACGAGCTGTTTTTTTTAAAGAAGGGCCTAAAACGAACAATCAAAAAACAAACAACAATAAAACTTATAATTGACAGATCTGAAGTTGATCTCGAGATTATTGTGTTAAAAGTAAACAGTAAAAAAAAAATATATATAATTTATTTTTTAACACTTTAATGAGTAGGACCCTTTTGGATCCCCTACAATTTTAGTGTGATTAGTTTTTAAGTGTCATTGCTCAAAAAACAATAATGAATTAAAATCAATGGTGTTATGAGTTATTGACCCTTTTAAGGCTCCAATTAGTATATAATCTCAAATATCCCACTTAAAAATTTTATTGGGTGAAAATATTGCATATTTTGTGTTTTTTTCATTAAAAAAAGGGTTTTCTTTGACAAAAAGAGCATACAATTTAAATATTTAAAAAATGTTATATTGACAGATAGACCTAATGTTGATCTAGAGATTTAAAAACTTGAATAATAACACAAATAATAATACTGAACAATGACACATTTTTTATATTTTTTGGACCAAAACCCTTTGGGGTCCCCGGGATCAAGCCTGAGTGGAAGCCTGAATGTATATTTTTTATACATATATATTGTATTGGTTTTTAAAATAAAAAATATCAAAATGGCCCCTGCTAGCTTTGATTTTTCAATGTGCGGCCCTCAGTGGAAAAAGCTTGGACACCCCTGGACTAGAGAGTAATAAATATACGATAAAAAGTCGGTTATCATAATTCATGCATGGCAAGTCCAGTCCATCGGTACTGTTCCCTCTCACCCCGTTGGGGAAAGCGTCCCTGGTGAAGATGGGCCAGGTCCTCCAGTACGTGTCGTGGCGAAACTGCCTGTGCACATGTTCTCCCAGGCCGTAAATATTATGGGATGGAAGTTTGGCAGACAGCTGCAGGAACTGGTCTGCGAACACTAACGGACCCATCGTGTCAAACCTGGAGGCGAAATGGAAAACAATTGTCCACAAATGTATGAAGAAAATGTTGAGAACACAATTAAATGTGATTTATCTACCGTATTAACACGTCCGTCATTTGGATATGATTCAAACAAAGCATTTTCAAACTGAGTTTTTCAAAGCTGGAAGTCCACAGATATTAGTTAAGTTAAGTTAAGGTATCAATGATTGTCACACACACTGCAAAAACTGAAATCTAAGTAAGATTAAATATCTCAAATAAGGGTGATATTTGCTTATTTTCTGTCTGATAAGATCATTCTTCTCACTAAGCAGATTTTATGTTAGTGTTTTACTTGTTTTAAGGGTTTTGGTCCTAAATGATCTCAGTAAGATATTAAGTTAAAGTTAAAGTTAAAGTACCAATGATTGTCACACACACACTATTACAGCTTGTTGCTGAGATTTTATGACCTATATTGAGTAAAACATGCTTGAAACTGGAATATCAACTGTTGCAAAGCTGTGTTATTAACACTCACAAGTATAAAACTACTTTTTTAAAGTAATAATTTATTACTTCAAGCATGAAAAAAAAAATCACGATGCCAAGCGCATATCATTATGTCAAGATAATGTCACTAGCATTTACTTATTTAAGAATATTTTTCAACATATTGAGCAAAAAGGTGTCTTTTTTTTTCTACCAAGAAAAGTGCACTTGTTGTTAGTGAGAATATAATTATTTTAAGGTATTTTTAGGTTCATTGAGGTTAGCTAATTTTACTTGTTTTGGAAAGTCTTGACAAGCCAAATGTTCTTGTTCTATTGGCAGATCATTTTAAAAAATTAGGGGTATTTTGCTTGAACGAAGCAAAATTATGTGCCAATAGAACAAGAAAATTCAGCTTTGGAGGTAAATACCCCTAATTTTTTGATTTTTTTGTTTTGTTTGTTTTTGAACACTGACTTTTTGCAGTGCACACACTACACTGCAAAAAGTCAGTGTTCAAAAACAAGAAGAAAA
Organism: Entelurus aequoreus; assembly: GCF_033978785.1. NCBI lineage: Eukaryota > Metazoa > Chordata > Actinopteri > Syngnathiformes > Syngnathidae > Entelurus > Entelurus aequoreus. The sequence goes on along the minus strand of NC_084743.1, from coordinate 63,687,566 downwards.
AAAAATGCAAAAAATTAGGGGTATTTACCTACAAAGCTGAATTTTCTTGTTCTATTGGCAGATAATTTTGCTTAGTTCAAGCAAAATACCCATAATTTTTGTTTAGTTTTTTCTTGTTTTTGAACACTGACTTTTTGCAGTGCACACGTTACACTGCAAAAAGTCAGTGTTCAAAAAAAAGAAAAAAAATGTAAAAAATTGGGGGTATTTACCTCCAAAGCCGAATTTTTTTGTTCTATTGGCAGATAATTTTGCTTAGTTCAAGCAAAATACCCCTAATTTTTGTATTTTTTTTCTTGTTTTTGAACACTGACTTTTTGCAGTGCACACACTACACTGCAAAAAGTCAGTGTTCAAAAACAAGAAAAAAAAATGCAAAAAATTAAAGGTATTTACCTCCAAAGCCAAATTTTTTTGTTCTATTGGCAGATCATTTTGCTTAGTTCAAGCAAAATACCCTAATTTTTGTATTTTTTTTTCTTGTTTTTGAACACTGACTTTTTGCAGTGCACACACTACACTGCAAAAAGTCAGTGTTCAAAAAAAAGGAAAAAAAAAGAAAAAAATTGGGGGTATTTACCTCCAAAGCCGAATTTTTTTGTTCTATTGGCAGATAATTTTGCTTTGTTCAAGCAAAATACCCATAATTTTTGTTTTGTTTTTTTTGTTTTTGAACACTGACTTTTTGCAGTGCTCACATTACGCTGCAAAAAGTCAGTGTTCAAAAAAAAGAAAAAAAAAGAAAAAAAATTAGGGGTATTTTATTTGAACTAAGCAAAATTATCTACCAATAGAACAAGAAAATTCGGCTTGTCAAGACTTTCCAAAACAAGTTAGCTAACTTCAATGAACCCAAAAATACCTTAAAATAAGTATATTCTCACTAATAACAAGTGCACTTTTCTTGGTAGAAAAAAAATGAGACCATTTTTGCTCAATATGTTGAAAAAAGATATTCTTAAACTAAGTAAATGCAAGTGCCATTATCTCGACATAATGATATGCGCTTGGCATCATGATTTTTTTTTTAAAGTTGAAGTAAGAAATTATTACTTTAAAAAAGTAGTTTTATACTCATGTGTATTAATGACACAGCTTTGCAACAGTTGATATTCCAGTTTCAAGCATGTTTTACTCAATATAGGTCATCAAATCTCAGCAACAAGCTGTAATATCTTACTGAGATCATTTAGGACCAAAACACTTAAAACAAGTAAAATACTCTAACATAAAATCTGCTTAGTGAGAAGAATTATCTTATCAGACAGAAAATAAGCAAATATCACCCTTATTTGAGATATTTAATCTTACTTAGATTTCAGTTTTTGCAGTGTAGGTGTGGTGAAATTTGACCCATCCCCTTGTTCACCCCCTGGGAGGTGAGGGGAGCAGTGGGGAGCAGTGGGCAGCAGCGGTGGCCACGCCCAGGATTTATTTTTAGTGATTCGACCCCCAATTCCAACCCTTGATGCTGAGTGCCAAGCAGGGAGGTAATGGGTCCCATTTTATAGTCTTTGGTATGACTTGGCTGGGGTTTGAACTCACAACCTACCGATCTCAGGGCGGACACTCTAACCACTAGACCACTGAGTAGGTAAATGTAGGTGGTCCGTAAGAATTTGGAATTTTTCATTGTCCCATCTACTTTTTGTAAAGCACCAGATTTGACAGAAAGTCGCTACAGATGACGGTCAGACCAAAGGGCAGTCCCGTGTCTTGTTTTATGACCCTATGCTGTTTTTTTATGATGTGAAATGCAAATATTTATCATGATAAGACGTTTATTACTTCAGTTCACAACAGGGCTTGCTTTGATAAGATAGTAAAATAAGAGTAAGAGCTATAGTCATAATGAAACCCACAGACTTAGCCTCAGTATTGTGCCTGCACTGGCATACACGCCATGTTTGGTCTTAATATGGCGAGCCTAACATGTATTTGCAAATGCAGCAGATGGAATATAATGTATCATTCAGCATATAAACAAATAGGGATCCATGTCGCTCTTGAATGTCATCATCAATGTGATAGTAAACACCATAAACCTGTGGTGTTCACTGACTCAATGGTTGCTAAACAACAGCGAATACCGGGCGCGATCTCACAGCTTCCGGCTAAAGGTCATTTGTGTTTAGACAACAAGTTGTGTACTCGGTGGTTTTTATACAATTTTGTGTATTGGGAAACACGGTAATGTCGCTTCATGGCGTTAAAATAAAACAAAGTCACGTCAGGCTGTGTTTTTCTTTCATTTAGGAACGGATGGACGTTATTCGTCCCACAATGTGGATATTATATGATTGCTTGAGAGTAGAGATGTCCGATAATGGCTTTTTTGCTGATATCTGATATTGTCCAACTCTTAATTAGCGATTCCGATATCAACCGATACCGATATATACAGTCGTGGAATTAACACATTATTATGCCTAATTTTGTTGTGATGCCCCGCTGGATGCATTAAACAATGTAACAAGGTTTTCCAAAATAAATCAACTCAAGTTATGGAAAAAAATGCCAACATGGCACTGCCATATTTATTATTGAAGTCACAAAGTGCATTAATTTTTTTAACATGCCTCAAAACAGCAGCTTGGAATTTGGGACATGCTCTCCCTGAAAGAGCATGAGGAGGTTGAGGTGGGCGGGGTATTTAGGGGGTAGCAGGGGGTGTGTATTGTAGCGTCCCGGAAGAGTTAGTGCTGCAAGGGGTTCTGGGTATATGCTCTGTTGTGTTTATGTTGTGTTACGGTGCGGATGTTCTCCCGAAATGTGTTTGTCATTCTTGTTTGGTGTGGGTTCACAGTGTGGCACATATTTGTAACAGTGTTAAAGTTGTTTATACGGTCACCCTCAGTGTGACCTGTATGGCTGTTGACCAAGTATGCATTCCATTCACTTGTGTGTGTGAAAAGCCGTAGGTATTATGTGATTGGGCCAGCGCGCAAAGGCAGTGCCTTTAAGGTTTATTGGCGCTCTGTACTTCTCCCTACGTCCGTGTACCACTCCGTACAGCGGCGTTTTAAAAAGTCATACATTTTACTTTTTGAAACCAATACCGATAATTTCCGATATTACATTTTAAAGCATTTATCGGCCGATAATATCGGCAGCCCGATATTATCAGACATCTCTTCAAAAAGTCCAAAAATAAGGTACAAAAACATGAAAACATTAAAGAACACAAAGGACGTAAAACAACATTAAAAAAAGAGAACAAATTTGACGCAACCAGCTACTTCTTCAGTTCTTGGGATTAAAGGCTTCACCCTTTCTCCTCCAAACATATTACTGGGTATTGTGGCCAAACAGCTACATTTTTGTTTCATTTGACCACAGAACTTTCCTCCAGAAGGTCTTATCTTTGTCCATGTGATGTCAGATGAAACAAAAATTTGGCTGTTTGGCCACAATACCCAGCAATATGTTTGGAGGAGAAAAGGTGAGGCATTTAATCCCAGGAACACGATGCCTACCGTCAAGCACGGTGGTGGTATTATTGTGCTCTGGGCCTGTTTTTCTGCCAATGGAACTGGTGCTTTACAGAGAGTAAATGGGACAATGAAAAAGGAGGATTACCTCCAAATTCTTCAGGACAACCTAAAATCATCAGCCCGGAGGTTGGATCTTGGGCGCAGTTGGGTGTTCCAACAGGACAATGACCCCAAACACACATCAAAAGTGGTAGAGGAATGGCTAAATCAGGCTAGAATGAAGGTTTTAGAATGGCCTTCCCCAAAGTGGACAATGCTGAAGAAACAAGTCCATGTCAGAAAACCAACAAATTTAATTGAACTGCACCAATTTTGTCAAAAGGAGTGGTCAAAAATTCAACCAGAAGCTTGTGGATGGCTACCAAAAGCGCCTTATTGCAGTGAAACTTGCCAAGGGACATGTAACCAAATATTAACATTGCTGTATGTATACTTTTGACCCAGCAGATTTGCTCACATTTTCAGTAGACCCATAATAAATTCATAAAACAACCAAACTTAATGAATGTTTCTTGTAACCAACAAGAATGTGCTCCAAACACTAAATCACAAAAAAATAAGAGTTGTAGAAATTATTGAAAACTCAAAACAGCCATGACATTATGTTCTTTACAAGTGTATGAAAACTTCTGACCACGACTGTATATATACGCTACCGTTCAAAAGTTTGGGGTCACCCAAACAATTTTGTGGAATAGCCTTCATTTTTAAGAAGAAGAATAGACTGTCGAGTTTCAGATGAAAGTTCTCTTTTTCTGGCCATTCTGAGCGTTTAATTGACCCCACAAATGTGATGCTCCAGAAACTCAATCTGCTCAAAGGAAGGTCAGTTTTGTAGCTTCTGTAACGAGCTAAACTGTTTTCAGATGTGTGAACATGATTGCACAAGGGTTTTCTAATCATCAATTAGCCTTCTGAGCCAATGAGCAAACACATTGTACCATTAGAACACTGGAGTGATAGTTGCTGGAAATGGGCCTCTATACACCTATGTAGATATTGCACCAAAAACCAGACATTTGCAGCTAGAATAGTCATTTACCACATTAGCAATGTATAGAGTGTATTTCTTTAAAGTTAAGACTAGTTTAAAGTTATATTCATTGAAAAGTACAGTGTGTTTCCTTCAAAAATAAGGACATTTCAATGTGACCCCAAACTTTTGAACAGTAGTATATATATATATATATATATATATATATATATATATATATATATATATATATATATATATATATATATATATATATATATATATATATATATATATATATATATATATATATATATATATATATATATATATACAATTTTTTTAACACTTCCTTGTGGTCTACATAACACATAATGGTGGTTCTTTGGTCAACATTTTGCATAGATTATGTTTTACAGACCGTGATGGGTTGTTAAGCTGCTTTCTGACCGTCTCTTCAGGATGCCCCGTTTAGTGGGCGGGTCTTATTCAAGTGGCTCCACTTTGACAGCGCTTCCATAGCAACACGACTGACAGATAAAAATTAGTATTGTACGGTATTTTATATTAGAAATAGCAACAGCGAACTATGAATTCCCCACAACAAGAAGATAGAGATACGTAAATGTTCTTGATTTATGCAGATCCCAAATACACAACAGCAGTTACCAATAGGTAAGAAAAGTTGGTTTTGCCTAATATTTCAAAACAAAATGACATAATGTCTCCTAATAGGCGCCGTTTTGGGGTCATTTTACAAACACCATAGTAATACCCTTATGTTGAAGCACAGTACTTCTGACTACTGTAGCCGTAATGCTCCGACGATCCATCCAGTAGTGCCGCTTCGTAGCCTATCTAAGTCGATCTAACATTTGTGAGCGCCGAGTGTAATGTTCTATATCACCGGTGGGGAACCTTTTTGGCTGAGAGAGCCATGAAAGCCAAATATTTTCAAATGTATTTCCGTGAGAGCCATATAATATTTTTTAACACTGAATACAATTAAATGTGTGCATTTTTAAGTAAGACCAACATTTTTAGAGTATAACAAGTCTCTTATTCTTTTTAATAACATTGTTTTTCTGAAGCTAACCAATAATAAATAAAATACTTCTTACCATTAATGCAACTTCTTGAACAGGTGCGGTAGAGAATGGATGGATGGATTAAAAAGCATGAGCATTGTTTTATATTTTGAACATTATTTTTAACACTGTGATTACCAGCGGAACTATTCATTACTTATCGTGTTAAGCAATGTCAGCTAAGATTTATCTGAGAGCCAGATGCAGTCATCAAAAGAGCCCTACCCCTGTTCTATATTGATTGATTGATTGATTGATTGAGACTTTATTAGTAGATTGCACTGTGAAGTACATATTCCGTACAATTGACCACTAAATGGTAACACCCGAATACGTTTTTCAACTTGTTTGAGTCGGGGTCCACGTTAATCAATTCATTTCTCAATGAAAGTTCTGCGCTTGCTTGCTTACCTGTACTTGCTAGAGTCATTCATTGAACAGGTGTCACACATCTCTTACTGCCATCTATTGGACACACCTATTATTACACCTTGTATCACATAAAATCAGTCCGTAAGCACAACCAGGATTAGAACATACACAAGGCGCACTGGGTTATAATTTTGAGAAAATGAAAGGATTTTAGGTGTGCCTTTTAGTCCAAAAATTACCGTAACCCAACATGGCTTGAAAGATTAGTAATTGTTGAACTATTCCATAGGGTTGCGGTTGTTGTGACATATGTGTTGGGGATGTGACGACCGGGTCGCATAGTGATGCGGGTGTTGTTCTCCCAGGAATGCAGATCAGGCTTCGGACACAGCTTGCAGGTAAAAAATGATTTACATTAAGAAATAAATAATACTGAACAAACAAAAACATGCTCATAGCACTTAAGGCAGAAACAAAAGGAGCTAGCGTGGGAGCTAGAAGGTAAACAGAGCCTTTAGCGTGGGAGCTAGAAGGTTTCAGAGCAGGAACAAAAGTCGTCATCTGTTGTATGGGAACAAACTACGAAGCAAGACCGACTGACTGGGAAGGCAGGCTTTAAATAATAATGTCAGTGATGACCAACAGGTGCGTGTCGGGAACCCCAGTGGCAGGTGAAAGTAATAAATTGCTATGGTGACAAACACAGAGGTGCATAACTAGAATGAGACCAAGACTAACAGAAAAACATAAGTGACCCGAAAACCCAAACAGAACACGATCCGCGCAGCGGATCACAACAGGGAACTCGCATGGCTGCAGTTGTAGTGACCCCGAGATGCAGGAACCAGGGGAAAGGGGCTCAGGTAAGAGGATTTTAATATAATTTAAACAGAAGGAAGCAGTCGTGCATGCAGGTTCTAAACCTAAATCAATCCTTGAGCACTGAGGAGAGCGCGAGACAGGCATAAATAGAAACATGTTGATTGGCACCAGGTGTGGACCGGCTGCCAATCGACAGCAGGTGACGGAAAAAACAGCGCTCAGCGGGACAAGCAGGAAATAGAAACACAAAAAAAGAGCCCTGATCGGAAGTAAGCACAAAACAAGGCAGCACAAACAGAAATTAAGTGACAGATCATCACAATAGGTTATGTTTTATTGCCTCATGCATCCGTATGATCGCATTAAAGTTGTTTGTGCACACACATGTTCTTGGATCATAACAAAGCTATCAATGTTTTGAGTTATTAATTTTAAGAGCAGGTTTGTTGGATTCACATTATTTCTTATAGGAACAATTCAACGATTATTTTTTGACGGAGCAAAATAAGCACTATGACATACATGATATATGCCTGCAATGCATTGGATCGTGTCTATTAAAGGGCTTTGATGCAAATAAAACTACCACTGCTGTCTCCTCCCCACTAAATCTAATCTAAGAGAGAATAATCGCAGAGCAGTGAACACTCACAGGACTTTGTTGCTCTCCTTCCTGCGAACAGCCAGGCCGAAAGGGTTTTTTCTGATCACCAGTGTGTTGTCAATGGGGCTGGTCGGGTTGTTGCTGAGGCTGTTGACGTGTTCATGGGGCACCTCAAACCTCTGCTTGTGGGTGTCCGATATCTAAATAGACCAAAGACAGTAGGAAATTATGGTAACACATCTCTGGGCTGGTACCTTTTTAACGCTAAACGTAGATTATTTGACATGTTTTCTCTGTCAACGTGTGGCAAATGTTCGCCCGCATACCTTAAAACGAAGACGATTGCTTGTTTGCATTTCAGCATGAAATGACAGTTCTTGTATATCTTCTCCAAACAAGGATGGGGAGGCCATCCTTTTCAAATTGGCCTTCATTACTGCAATAAAACACAAAAATGTTTAGACACCCCAGGTCTTTGCTTTCAATTTTTTCAGGTCTACTGAGATCTGACAGTATTCAAATATAGTTTCTCGGTTTAGTAGTTGACCCCTTTCAGGAAAATATACTTATCTAGAAGAGGCAATTCCTGTAGAAATTGCGTGTGAATGCTCCAATGTTGAAGTTGAACTGAAATGCTGACAGAATGTAGTATGAATGTAAGAATAGTTTGAATGTTGGAATGGTTTGAATAGGTTGAAAAATGTGGGAATTGTGCAACTTGGAAAAAATGTCCCATTCATTTCAATGGGAACTTCCTGGAAATTTGTGAATTTTGAGAAAAGCGGGATTTTTCAAAAAAATTAATAGGAAGATTAATGTCTTGAATGAGATGAATTTGTTGGTGTTGGAATTGGTTAAATCGGTCAAGCAATGTTGAATTAGTAACAGTTTTTACTTGAGAAACTCCTGGAATTTCGGGAAAATAGGGAATTTTTATAGTTCCTTAATCAACGTGTTTTTTGTCCTGAATATGATGAGTGTTTTGACGGTGGAACGGTTGAAATGGGTTGAAAAATGTGAAAGGTAGTAGTCGGACCTAAGGGTGGAAATAAGTTACCAAAAAATGGGAATTCCTGGAAATTTGTGATGTGGAAAAATAGTAGTTTGAATGTGTTGAAGGTGTAATGGATTGAATGGGTTGAAGAATGTGGAAATGGTGGAAGTTTGAAAAAAGGCCAATTCATTATGAATGGGGAAAATGCAAAAAAAAAAAAAAAGGAATTATGGCAAATCGTTGAAGTACAGCACACAATTCCTGAACAGGCGGAATATTTTGAAGTTGAAATGGTTTGAATCAGATGTGGGAATTGTGGAACTTTGAAGAATGTCCCATTGATTTCAATGGGAATTTCAAGAAAATTAAGAATTTCGTGAAAAGTGGGATTTTTTTTTTAAATGGTAAGAAAACTTAAATGATCTGAATGAGTTGAAATGGTTGGTTTTGAAATTGTTCAAATCGGTCGAGAAATGTTGAAGTAGTAACATGTTGAATTGAGAAATGGTATTACGAAATTCCTGGAATTTCGGGAAAAACGGGAATTTGTAGAGTTCAAAAAACATCTTTGTTTTTTTGTCCTGATTAAGAGGAATGTTTTGACGGTGGAACGGTTGAAATGCGTTGAAAAATGTGGAAGGAGTAGTCGCCAGAAAAAAGGGTGGAAATAGGGCTTTGGAAAAGCAGGAAATCTGGAAAATCCTGGATTTTTTTTTAACTTGGAAAAATGGTATATGTTGAAGGTAGAATGGTTTGAATTGGTTGAAAATTGTGGAAATGATGAAAGTTGGAAAAATGGCCAATTCATTTTGAACGAGATAACCTGGAATTCTGGGAAATCTGGGAATTTTTGGAATTTGTCAAGGGAAATCAGTTTAAAGTTGGAACGGTATGAATCGGGTGAAACATGTGGAAAGTAGAGCGCGCCAAAATCTGGAGAAGAAGAAGAAGAAGAAATAGATAAATTTTGGTGTAGACAACCATATGTGTGAATGCTTTGGAGCATTCAAGTTGGTTGCAATCAAAGAATGTACTCTTGCATATTCGACGAATATGTATCTCATGCAATACTAGCAGAGTCTTTGTCCCTGGCTTTCTGCTAACCTTGTAAAAATACTTAAATTAGGTTTTGGTCAGCTTTATTCAGGCCAACATATCATTTTGAAAATGCTGCCATCAGCTAGACAGTCCGAACGATCTGTCTTTCACACAAAGCTACACATGAAATGTTGTTTTTTCATCCAGTTTGTTCATGCTTAAGGTCTACAGTAACTAGGCTCTCGTGATGAAGCGTTGTGAACCCATGCGAGAAATAGGAACGGCAGCATTCTTGCAAAGTCAACCATGCCTTCTGAGATGGCACACATGTCATGTTTCACTGACAGACATGCCTTAGGCAAAGTGCGTGATAAAGGGAATAAACCCAAGATAAGACGGACAGATTGCGGATAAATGTCCTCGGTTGGCCTACAAACTTGGAAGAAAGCAAAATATGGTCATCATTCATTCAAGATAACAGCATACTAGTGTTGTCCCGATACCAATATTTTGCTACCGGTACCTTTCTAAATAAAGGGGACTACAAAAAATGGCATTATTGCCTTTATTTTAACAAAAAAATCTTACGGTACATTTAACATAAGTTTCTTATTGCAAGTTTGTCTTTAAATAAAATAGTGAACATACAAGACAACTTGTCTTTTAGTAGTAAGTAAGCAAACAAAGGCTCCTAATTTAGTCTGTTGACATATGCAGTAACATATTGTGTCATTTTTCATTTTATTATTTTGTCAAAATTATTAAGGACAAGTGGTAAAAAATAAATTATTAATCTACTTGTTCATTTACTGTTAATATCCGCTTACTTTCTCTTTTAACATGTTCTATCTACACTTCTGTTAGAATGTAATAATCACTTATTCTGTTGTTTATATGCTTTACATTAGTTTTGGATGATACCACCAATTTGGGTATCAATCCGATACCAAGTAGTTATAGGATCATACATTGGTCGTATTCAAAGTCCTCAAAAAAAAAAAATAAATAAATAAAGTCCTCATGTGTCCAGTGACTGGTCATTTTTAGAGGCGGTATAGTACCGAATATGATTCATTAGTATCGCAGTACCATACTAATATCGGTATATTGACAACCCTAGTTCGAACGATTTGCTACTTTGTATTAGAAATGCATGTACGAGCCAGTCTGACCCAACACAAGAGGATAGCGAAAAGGAAGGAACTTATTGAGTAAAACGTTCAACTACAATGTCGGACTCGCGCTAAACTCTTTGGGTAAATGTATACCATATATGGATAATGTCACGACGTGGTTTTCGCTTACTGCGGGGTCGTTCTCCCAGGAAGGCAAACGGACGACTCCGGACAGGACTTGCAGTTAGGAACATGATTTAATTTTAAGAAACACTCAACGAGGTACAAAACAGAAAACAACCTGAAGGCAAGCGTGCCTATCGCACGCGGAAGCTAAGGCAAAAACTTAGGACATGAAACTATAGACATGAACCTCACGAAACTGTGGCATGAAACAAACACGAAACTGTGGCATGAATCAACAAGCATTAACTATGGCATAGAACAAACACGAAACTGTGGCATGAAACCAATACAAAACTGTGGCATGAACCAACTAGCATTAACTATGGCATAGAACAAACACGAAACTGTGGCATGAAACCAATACGAAACTGTGGCATGAACCAACAAGCATTAACTATGGCATAGAACAAACACGAAACTGTGGCATGAAACCAATATGAAACTGTGGCATGAACCAACTAGCATTAACTATGGCATAGAACAAACACGAAACTGTGGCATGAAACCAATACGAAACTGTGGCATGAAACAACTAAGACTTACGTAGTCCAGGCATGGGGCAAACAACTAATGACGCCAGGCCGACTGACTGGCAAAGGCAGGCTTAAATAGTCCTCTGATTAGCAGCAGATGCGCGTCCCGTACACCAGAGGCAGGTGAAAATCATAAGTAGCCATGGTAACTAAAACAAACTCAGGTGTCAAACAGGAACTAAAAGAGTCCAAAACTAACAGAACATAACAAAAACATGATCCGGACCACGGATCATGACAGATAATCCGCTGACGTCACAATTGGCAGCAACATCACCAAATGGCTTGTTTCCCGGAAGTATGAAGGAAGGCAATATTGTTTTATAAATATCTCGGCAATGACTCCATGTTTTGATTTAAAGCAGGGGTGTCCAAACTTTTTCCACTGAGGGCGGTACACGGAAAAATGTAAGCATGCGGGGGCCATTTTGATATTTTTCATTTTCAAACCTTAACAAAATATATGGATTTTTTTTTTAACCTTTAGGGCTCCCGGGGACCATAAAGGGTCTCAGTAATTAAACTGTTAAAAATAAGTCAAATTATTATTTATTTATTTTTTATTTAACGCTTACAGTAAATCTCTATATCAACTTGAGGTTGATATAAAGTAAAAAAAAAAAAGGTTTTCTGTCAAAGACAACTTTGTTTTTTATAGTAAAACTGGAAATATGCAGTATTTAGTAATTAGAGCCTTAAAAGATCAATAATGCAGGACAGCATTGATTTTAATTCTTTAATATTTTTGAGTAATCACAGTGAAAAGTTAAATAAAATCCTACTAAATATATTTGGGATCCAAAAGGTCCCCCACTCATAAAGTGATACATTTTGATATGTTTTTTTTTACTTTTAACACTTAAATTACGAGATCAACTTCAGATATATCTGTCGATTTTACGTTTGAACTATTATTTGTTTGTTTTATGCTCTTTTGTCGAATAAAACTTGGATGTTTTTATATGGCAACCACACAATATATGCAATATTTTTTCCACAGAAAACATTTTAAAGTGATATTTTTTAACAAATAATTCATTATAACATAGATTTTAGCAATGGCAAAAAAAAAAGAAAAAGAAACATTGCAACTTTTTCTTGTTAGATTTCACCTCATTCCACTTTTTTAAAATGTTTTTTAAAATGTTTGCAACATTATCAATTTTGCAATTTTTGCAGAATGTGTGGCGGGCCGGTAAGCAATTAGCTGCGGGCCGCAAATGGCCCCCGGGCCGCACTTTGGACACCCCTGATTTAAAGTTTTCGGGACTTATGCAGATCCCAAAAAGACAAAAACAGGTGCCAATAGGTAAGAAGAGTTGGCGGTACTATACTAATACCGGTATACCGTACAACCCTACAACATACTATAGACGATGTTTTCTGGGACGGCAATGCCATTGCATATTAGCGAGTTCAACCTTGACCAGAGTAAGATAGTGTTAGAAAATGTTGACACCTTCACTTCATGTATTGAAATCGGTCAATGCAAATATGATAATGTTTGCTCAATATTGTGACGTCATTGGTTTGTATGTGTTTTCTCCAATTTGCAATGCAAACTCGGAACTAATTGGTTGATTCCACTTCCTTACTGCATTGGTCTGAATTTACCATAAGGGTTGGGTTGCTCCACTGATTCAACAGTGTATCCATGGTTGGCGGAAAAGAAGCACCAGGGCACATTTCGTTCGTCGACTGGACTCCAGCAACATCCACGCTGCTGGCATCCTTTCTGTTGAAGCAACAGAAAGTTAGATGAGATTGTATATCATCAGCAGTCATATCGACAGTAGTTTTAGTCATATTCCCTCTATTGCAGGCTTGTAGGGATGATGTAGCCTCTGTATATATATATATATATATATATATATATATATATATATATATATATATATATATATATATATATATATATATATATATATATAAATAAGTATCGGTCTTGGCCAATGGCCATGAGAAGCAGGGTGTTGTATCTTTCTGTCTGTATGACATTGGTATTGACTTGAGGAAAAACATAATGTGCATCCTTACAAACAATGCATACAAATATTGGGATCAGCAGAATATATACAGTATATATATATATTTTTTTTACTGAAACCCAACATCTAGTGATGTCTGCGTGTTTCTGTAACAGGCTACAAAATATTTGCAACTAAGTACACTGCAAAAACTGAAATCTAAGTAAGATTAAATATCTCAAATAAGGGTGATAATTGCTTATTTTCTGTCTGATAAGATAATTCTTCTCACTAAGCAGATTTTATGTTAGAGTGTTTTACTTGTTTTAAGGGTTTTGGTCCTAAATGATCTCAGTAAGATATTACAGCTTGTTGCTGAGATTGTATGACCTATATTGAGTAAAACATGCTTGAATCTAGAATATCAACTGTTGCAAAGCTGTGTCATTAACACTCACAAGTATAAAACTACTTTTTTAAAGCAATAATTTCTTACTTCAAGCATGAAAAAAAAAATCATGATGCCGAGCGCATATCATTATGTCAAGATAATGGCACTAGCATTTACTTAATTTAAGAATATTTTTCAACATATTGAGCAAAAAGGTCTATTTTTTTTTCTACCAAGAAAAGTGCACTTGTTATTAATGAGAATATACATACTTATTTTAAGGTATTTTTGGGTTCATTAAGGTTAGCTAATTTTACGTGTTTTGGAAAGTCTTGACAAGCCGAATTTTCTTGTTGTATTGGCAGATAATTTTCCTTAGTTCAAGTAAAATACCCCTCATTTTTGTATTTTGTATTTTTTTTTTTTTTTGAACACTGACTTTTGCAGTGTAATAAAAAGTAGCAGTTTAATGTCCCAGATATCAAAAGGTAATTGAATCTACAATGAGATTTGATCAATCTTAGCATTGACGTCTGACACTGAAAAGAACATTGACAGTGCTCGCTATAATCAACATTGATAATAACATTGAATTTTCAACCAATTCTGACGATGAATCAACCTTGCTTTAACTATATTATCGACATTTAAATAACACTGAATTTCCAATCTATTCAAACAATTGCAAACATTAATTTAACTACATTGAGGTGGAGGGGTTGCTGCTATATTTAAAAACATGTTTCAGGGGAAACAGATGTCACTCGGTGAGTTTACATCATTTGAATACCTGTGTGCTGTGTTGAAATGCTCTCCCAAAATTCTCTTGTTAATTATCTACAGGCCACCTAAATATTCTGCAAATTTTTTTGATGATTTTACTGAACTATTGTCTAGCATCTCCACTGACTTTGACTGCCTGGTTATAACTGGTGATTTTAATTTTCATATTGACGATTTAAATGACAAGGGCGCAAAAGAGGCTACACATTATAAGGGACACACCCTGGACCTGATTATCACAAAAGGTCTCAATGTTTCTGATGTTCTTGTGATTGATCCTTCATTGTCTGATCATTTCTGTGTTTTCTTTAATATTTCTGTAATTCCGGACACACAAACAGAATCAAAGAATGTCAAAAAGCGGTACATAAATGAACATGCTAATGTCCTCTTTAAAAACGCCATCTCCTCACTACCACCTCTAAACCCATGTCATGCTGATGATCTTGTAAGCAACTTTAATTCCAAAATTGTGAATATCATAGATATCATTGCACCTGTTACAGTTAAAACGATTTCTGGCAAGCAAAAGGCACCCTGGAGAAAATCTGCTGCTGTAACAGCCCAGAGAAGAGAGTGCAGGAAGGCTGAACGAATCTGGCGGAATACAAAACTTCATATTCACCATGACATCTATAAAGAGAGCCTCCAGGCCTACAATTTAGTCTTAAAAAGTGCTAGAGAAACATTCTTCTCCAATATCATAAACAGCAACACAAATAAGGCCAAAACCCTATTCACAATCGTTGACAGACTGACTAAACCCCCAACACAAATACCAGCCGAACTCCATTCCACGCAGAAATGCAATGACTTTGCATTCTTTTATACTGATAAAATTGAAGGCATCAGACGCACCATCAATATCTCAAGTAAAAAAGTTGGATCACCACCCCATTTAGGCAAAAGTAACACAGCAATGATGGCAAGCTTTAATGCCATAGACTCTAAAACTCTAGTGGAAACGGTGACAGCTCTAAAGTCATCCACCTGCTGCCTTGATGTTTTACCTACCAATTTCTTTAAGAATGTTTTTGACTGCCTATCAACAGACATCTTGCAAATAGTTAATAATTCTATTAAATCGGGCAATTTCCCGAAGGCTTTCAAAACTGCAGTCATTAAACCTCTTCTAAAAAAGCAGAGCCTAGATGCCTCTGTTATCAACAACTACAGACCAATTTCAAATCTACCATTCATAAGTAAAATAATTGAGAAAGTTGTCCTCCAACAACTAAATCACTTCTTGGCTTCTACTGGCTGCCACAACAACTTCCAGTCAGGATTTCGACCTCTTCATAGCACAGAGACGGCCCTTCTTAAAGTTATAAATGACATCCGTCTAAACACAGACTCTGGCAAAACTTCAGTATTAATGCTTTTGGACCTCAGTGCTGCATTTGACACTGTCGACCACTCAATACTTTTGGACAGGTTGGAAAACTGGGTGGGGATCTCAGGCACAGTTTTAAGCTGGTTCAAGTCATATCTACAAGATAGGAACTATTTTGTTTCCATTGGTGACTTTGTATCAGAACCAACCAACGTAACGTGTGGAGTCCCCCAAGGTTCAATCTTGGGGCCGACTTTATTTAACATCTATATGCTCCCACTAGGACAAATCATGCAAAATAATAACATTGACCATCATTGCTATGCCGATGACACCCAAATCTATGTAGCGCTATCACCAAATGACTATCGCCCCATAGATCTTCTGTGCCAGTGCATTGAGCAAGTCAAACACTGGATGTGCCAAAATTTCCTACAACTAAATGAAGATAAAACTGAGATAATTGTTTTTGGTGCTAAAAAAGAAAGGTTTAAAGTCATCCAACACCTTCAATCACTGTCCCTGAAAACCTCAAATAAAGCCAGAAATCTTGGGGTTATTTTAGATTCTGATTTACATTTCGACAGTCACATCAAATCAGTAACAAAATCGGCCTACTATCACCTCAAAAATGTAAAAAGACTTAGAGGGCTCATGTCAGCTCAAGACTTAGAAAAACTTGTACATGCCTTTATTACCAGTAGGCTAGACTATTGTAATGGTCTCCTTGCAGGTCTTCCCAAAAAAACTGTCAGGCAGCTACAGCTTGTTCAGAACGCTGCTGCTAGAGTTCTAACAAAGACCAAAAAATGTGAGCACATTACACCAATTCTTAAATCCTTACATTGGCTCCCTGTACATCAGAGAATAGATTTCAAAATCCTCCTGCTCACATATAAATCACTACATGGTCTAGGGCCCAAGTATATCACTGATATGCTCCCACTATATACGCCCTCTAGATCACTAAGATCTTCTGAGACCAATCTGTTAGCGGTTCCAAGAGTAAACTCAAATCAAGGGAGAGCATCATTCAGTCACTATGCAACACATAGCTGGAATAAACTTCCTGAAGATGTCAGACTCTCCCCAACTCTCACTACTTTTAAAACTAGACTGAAGACTTTTATGTTCACCTTAGCTTTCAGCTAAATCTTTTAATCTTTTAACTTTTAACGTCTGCACTGTTTTTATTTTATTTTTATTGTCTGCATTTTAATTTTGCTTTTATTTTCTTTCATTTCACTTTGTTGTCTGTGAAGCACTTTGAGTCTGCCTTGTGTATGAAAAGCGCTATACAAATAAACTTGCCTTGCCTTGCCTTGCCTACATGCACCACATTATACAGTGGAACAATGTTATTTTATAATGACCTTTTTAACAGTTCAACTTTCCTCTGTAGGCTTTTCAAATGCCTCGTTAAAAAAAATGTCATTTTATTACTCTATTTATGGCATAGTTAAACAAGGAGCATGCCAAAGTAATTTCCTTGTCAGTCAATTGTTCAGTCGCTGAAATTGTACTTGTAGCTAAGCTTTGAATCAACATTGATTTTTTTAACCACAACCAAAATAACCAATCTGACCAAAATCCAACATTGAATCAATGTCTTTTGCTATTTATTAATTTAAAGTTTGGGAGGAACACATACAAACTTGTAATTTTTACAACGGTTCGCCTGATTTAAACGTATATATCAGTGGTCCCCAAACTACGGCCCCTGGGCCAGATACAGCTCGTCAACGTCCAAAATCCGGCCCACGGAAAGTCCCAAGTAAAAAAAAAAAATATATATTTTTTTGAAATTATTCTTTTTTTAATCTGTCCTTTGAAGCCTGTCCGTCAATCCATTTCCCACCGCTTGTTACTCTCAGGGTCTCTTAGCCGGTCAGGCAAATCATATTGTCTAAAAATGCCCCACCTATAGAGTTGATAATGGTCTTACAGATGGTGGCATCTTGACCCTGGAAAAGACTAATTTTATTTCCACGGTTTCCTATTGAAAAAATGTACTCTGAATAGGAAAAAAAACATACAAAATATTCAACCTCAGAGGTTTTACTGTACATGTATTGTACATCCACAGGCATAGAGCTATTTTAGTCAATTAGTGTACGAAGATAAAAAATGGCAAAACCATGTAAAATTTGTATATATATTTTTTTTGTTCAGTGTTAGAAGAAGGCAGTCTGTCTAATCTGCAGAGACATTATACATACATTATTTATATATATATATATACATATATATATATATATATATATATATATATATATATATATATATGTATATATATATATATATATATATATATATATATATATATACATATACATATATATATATATATATATCCACATATACATATACACATATATATATACATATATATATATATATATATATATATATATATATATACATATATATATATATATATATATATATATATATATATATATATATATATATATATATATATATATATATATATATATATATATATATATATATAAAAAAAAAAATATATATATATATATATAAAAATATATATATATATATATATATAAAAAATATATATATATATATATATACATATATATATATATATATATATATATATATATATATATATATATATATATATATATATATATATATACATACATACATATATACATACATATATACATATATATACATACATATATATATATATATATATATATACATATATAAATATACATATATACATACATAAATATACATACATACATACATAAATATACATACATACGCATATATATATATATATATATATATATATATATATATATATATATATATATATATATATATATATATATATATATATATATATATATATATATATATATATATATATATATATATATATATATATATATATAGCCTCGCACCTGGCCAAATTTTTTTTAACCCAATGCGGACCCCGGGTCAAAAAGTTTGGGGACCCCTGGTATATACACTCAAATCAAGGGGTAAAGCCTGCAGTTATGTCATGTGATCTTGTGTGTAGAGTCAAAACGATTATTATCCCAATAGTTATGGATCTGACTTTTTGATATTTAATATTCACAGGTAAAAATGAATAAAAACAATTGACACGTGCACTATAAAGTCTCAAAAAAAAACACAAATCTCTGTTTTAAAAGTTCCTTTAAGTTGATTAATAAATATACCACGGAGGCTCCGGAATCAGGGAAGCAGTCCACCCTTTCTGCGAGAGGAATGCTCGGACACTGCGGAACAAATTCATCTGTTGTCTCTGCCAAAAGAGAACACAAAACTTGAATTCTAGTTACACATTTTTCAAGTATTCCAAAACTATACCTGTATTCATTTTTTCCCCATTTTTAAATCTTTTTTTTTTTTTTTTTTTCTTTGCCAGGATAGTTGTCAGGGGAAACATTTGTCATCTTTATTACCATAATTTAAAGTGACTGACTATCCTTACACCGCAGTAAAACTAAAATAATGCTATTCGGTAACAGTAGAAGGGAAAGTTAAACACAAATAGACAGAATAGAAATTGAAAGAGTAAATCAAACCACATTTTAAAGGTATAATGATTTTTTTATTTTTTTTATTTTATTTTATTATTATTTTTATGAATTTATTAATCAATTCAACAAAACAATACACAACATTACCATAACAATGCAAGCCAATTCCAAAACCAAACCCGACCCAGCAACATTCCGAATAGCAATAAACAGAGCAATTGATGATAAAATGAACTGGAAATATCATTTTAAAAAATATACAATAAAAAGTAGGAAACACGTCAATAATGAATAAAGCAAAACATGTTCTAGACCATTATTATGTATGATTCTAACTGATCTTTTTTGTAACACGGTTAATGAATGAAGTGTACTTTTATGGTTATTTCCCCATATTTCTGCACAAAAACTCAGATATGGTAACACTAGCGAGCAGTAAATAATATGGAGTGATTTTTGGTCTAGAACAGGGGTGTCAAACTCATTTTAGATCGGGGGCCACATGGAGAAAAATCTACTCCCAAGTGGGCCGGACTGGTAAAATCACGGCACGATAACTTAAAAATAAAGACAACTTCAGATTGTTTTCTTTGTTTAAAAATAGAACAAGCACATTCTGAAAATGTACAAATCATAATGTTGTTGGGGGTGTTTTCACTTACATGTTGCGGTTAACAGTATTCTATCTTTTTTTGTCGTTATTTATATTTTCTGAATAAATGATGTGTTAATGTTCGTCAGTCAACTCATTGGTGTTAATTTTCAATCTATCAAGATAAAAAAAAAATATATATAAATCAAATTACATGATGTTATTTATGTAGTTTGCTAATTCTCCTCGACTGGTGCACTAACATATGTGTTTTTTTTGTTTTTTTTTAACATATGTAGCATCAACTACAAAGATACAAATAATTGCTATTGCGACATCTAGTGGACACATTTAGAACAGCAGTTTCTTTCATTCAAAAATGTCGGCTCATTTTTATCCTTAGCAAACGGGCCGTATAAAACCTGTTCGCGTGCCTTGCGTTTGACACCCCTGCTTTATTCATTGAATCGAAAATACTGAAATTCCACGACATAGTGAATTTGCAAACAGCTAAAATTATACACAAAGCCAGCTATAATCTGCTATCCAAGAATATACAACAATTCTTCTCAACAAAAGAGGAGAAGTATAAACTTGGATAAAAATGTCATTTAAAACATTTGTTTGCACGTACAACACTTAAGACCTTCAGTATATCAGTATGAGAAATTAAATGATGGAATGGATTAAGCAAATAAATCAAACAACGTACTAATATGATCCACTTCAATAAACTCTTCAAACTTAAAGTGTGATACATATTCTGAATTTATTTCATCCATCCATTAATTTTCTAGATAATCTAATTTATCTCACCATATTAAATACAACTTACTTCACTTATTATTATTTATTTATTTTTAATGTTATTACTTATGGAGTATATTGTGAATAAATTGAGAACAGGAAGTGAACACACGTTTTTGCAACTGCTATGCAAAGGAATAGGGGTAGGATTAAATAAACTCTGCTTCTTCCTACTCCTTTTTGAACATGTTGAGTAGAGGAACTGGAAATTTTGATGCGTCATGTTGGAAAAAAACACAAATTCAAAACTTAAACTGTTTGCAACTTGCTCAAAATTAATTGTTTTAAAAACAAAAATGTTACGTGTCACCCATTGCCCGCACATACGTGATGGGAGTGCGTGTACGTACACAAAAGTACGATGGCCAAATGTGCAGCAATGTCCAAAACCCACACAAACCCCCACAAAACAAAAACCCAACTCAAACAAATTGGTAACTCTATAATAATGTTTAAAATAGTTGAATAAATACAGAAGATTTCAATCGACCAACTTTCTTCCGGGGATTCTGCTCATGTGTTTAAATATATCTCTCTCAGACCTGGCGCCTCCGGTCTCATAGATATGGATACGGTAAATGCCACCTTCAGGCTTGTCAGGCGCGTCAACACGGCTGCCATCTTGAGCAGGGCTTTCATCAGACTGACTAGACTGGCACAAAATTTTTAATCACTGATAGACTTCTGTCTGAGTTGATTAATGCAGTTGATAGAGACGGCTGTCCCCTGCTGAAATGGTAAATGGTAAAGGGGTTATACATGTAAAGCGCTTTTCTACCTTCAAGGTACTCAAAGCGCTTTGGCACTATTTCCACATTCACCCATTCACACACTGATGGCGGGAGCTGCCATGCCAGGCCCTAACCACGACCCATCAGGAGCAAGGGTGAAGTGTCTTGCTCAAGGACACAACGGACGTGACTCAGATGGCAGAAGCTGGGGATTGAACCAGGAACCCTCAAGTTGCTGGCGAGTACGCTCTAACAACCGAGCCATGCCGTGGTTTCCGTCACTACGTACTAAAACATGTCAGTTTTTGTCATAGTTTGGCATAGTTTGCGACTTATACTCAGGAGCGACTTATGTGTGAAATTATTAACACATTACCGTAAAATATCAAATAATATTATTTAGCTCATCCACGTAAGAGACTAGACGTATAACATTTCATGGGATTTAGCGATTCGGAGTGACAGATTGTTTGGTAAACGTATAGCATGTTCTATATGTTATAGTTATTTGAATGACTCTTACCATAATATGTTACGTTAACATACCAGGCACGTTCTCAGTTGGTTATTTATGCGTCATATAACATACACTTATTCAGCCTGTTGTTCATTATTCTTTATTTATTTTTAAATTGCCTTTCAAATGTCTATTCTTGGTGTTGGGTTTTATCAAATAAATTTCCCCCAAAAATGCGACTTATACTCCAGTGCGACTTATATATGTTTTTTTCCTTCTTTATTATGCATTTTCGGCCGGTGCGACTTATACTCCGAAAAATACGGTAGTTCTTAAATCACTTTGAAAAGTTGTTGGCATCCGATAAAAAGTTGCAAACAGTCCCTTTATATTTCACTCTAATAGTAAGGCTACACATATTTGTTATTTCCTTATTTTATTCCAGAATTATTCCTGGATACATTTGCTAACCTACAGTGCATGTGGAGAGTGTCTACAACGCTTCACTTTTTCCACATTGTGTTATGTTACAGCCTTATTCCAAAATGAAATACATTCATTTTTGTCCTCAAATGTCTACAAACAATAACCCATAATAACAATGTAGAAGTTTTTTTTAATTTTTTTTATTTATTCAAATTAAAAATTGTGGCATCAAATTCAAGTAGTGAAAAAGTATTGAGCAAATACTGTGAATACTCATGTAAATGGGATTTTAAATGTTTGTTTTAATCTTTAATACATTTGTACATTTTAATGTGTGGGGTCTGAGCCGGTACCTGGTTCAATCCCCAGCTTCTGCCATTTGAGTCACGTCCGTTGTGGCTTGTGCAGCCCTTTGAGACACTCGTGATTTCGGGCTATATAAGTAGACATTGATTGATTGATTGATTAATAAATAACATATGGGGGTATTGTCTGTAGAATTTTGAGGACAAAAATTAGTTGATTCCATTTTGTAACAAGGCTGTAACATAACAAAATGGGGGAAAAGTCAAGCGCTATGAATACTTTCCAGATGCACTGTAAAGACTTGATACTGTGAATACTCATGTAAATGTGATTTTTTTATTTATTTTTAATCTTTAATACATTTGTAAATTTTAATAAATAACATGTGGGGGTGTTTGTAGATTTTTGAGAACACAAATGAGTTTATTCCATATTGGAACAAGGCTGTAACGTAACAAAATGTGGAAAAAGTCAAGCGCTGTGAATACTTTCCAGATGCACTGTAAAGACTTGATACTGTGAATCAGGGGTCCCCAAACTACGGCCCGCGGGCCCGCGGGACGTCCCAAGTATTAAAAAAAATTAAAATAAATAAAAAAATAGATAAAATAAAATTATTTTTTATTTTTTTCTGTCTTCTCGTATCCACTTTGTACCGCTTGCTACTCACAGTGTCTCCTAGCCACTCAGGCAAATCATATTGTGTAAAAATGCATTTTCTCATCGATAACGTGACATCATAGCGCGCAATATATATATATATATATATATATAGATAGATAGTACTTTATTGATTCCTTCAAGATATATATATATATATATATATATATATATATATATATATATATATATATATATATATATATATATATATATATATATATATATATATATATATATATATATATATATATATATCACATTGAAATGTCCTTATTTTTCAATGAACATAACTTTAAACTAGTCTTTACTTTAAAGAAATACACTCTATACATTGCTAATGTGGTAAATGACTATTCTAGCTGCAAATGTCTGGTTTTTGGTGCAATATCTACATAGGTGGATAGAGGCCCATTTCCAGCAACAATCACTCCAGTGTTCTAATGGTACAATGTGTTTGCTCATTGGCTCAGAAGGCTAATTGATGATTAGAAAACCCTTGTGCAATCATGTTCACACATCTGAAAACAGTTTAGCTCATTACAGAAGCTACAAAACTGACCTTCCTTTGAGCAGATTGCGTTTCTGGAGCATCACATTTGTGGGGTCAATTAAATGCTCAAAATGGCCACAAAAAGAGAACTTTCATCTGAAATGCGACAGTCTTTTCTGTTTCTTAGAAATGAAGGCTATTCCACAAAATTGTTTGGGTGACCCCAAGCTTTTGAACGGTAGTGTATATATATATATATATATATATATATATATATATATATATATATATATATATATATATATATATATATATACACTACCGTTCAAAAGCGATATATATATATATATATATATATATATATATATATATATATATATATATATATATATATATATATATATATACATACATATATATATATATATATATATATACATACATATACATAAGTCTGTAAAGACTTGATACTGTGAATACTCATGTAAATGTGATTTTTTATTTATTTTTAATCTTTAATACATTTGTAAATTTTAATAAATAAAATTTGGGGGCATTGTCTGTAGATTTTTGAGAACAAAAAGGAGTTTATTCCATTTTGGAACAAGGCTGTAACGTAACAAAATGTGGAAAAAGTCAAGCGCTGCGAATACTTTACGGATGCCCTGTAAAGACTCGAGTGAAGTTAAGTCCATGTTTTATGTACATTCATCATTTCACTTACCATCCTTAATGGTGCCAGGTTCGCCGGTAGCAAACAGAACTATGAAAGCGATGGATACCGCCAACATCAATGCAAACATGACCATTAAGGTCACCTCCAAAACCGAGAACCGTCGTCTCCCCATCTAAAAAAGCAAAAGCATGATTAACATTAGCGCCCGTTAATGACACAGAGATCTCTGAAGGTTTGAGGTCTCAAAGGTCACACATGTTTTCCTGCCTAATGAGGCCCACTGGCAGGACACACACTCGTGGACTTAAAAGAAAAAAATCAACACGACTGACACACACATGTTGTAGGTGGGCATTACATTTTCTGCAAAAACATCTATGTGATGTATTTGAAGTTCAGACGGGCAGAACGAGTAATTGGAAAGAAAAGAAAGGGATGGTAGTAGATGGTCCTTGAATCTTTAATATTGAGATTACCAGGACAATTGGGACCGTATTAGAAGAGGCCCTGTGGGACCAATTAGACGACCCGGGACCTCTAACATTGTCAGTGACCTGAGCTGTTAAACTGCTGTATTCCCATGTAGCCATCGTGATCTCATCCTTGTTCTTCCTGTTCATCGGAAATACTGGGAGTTTTTGCTAGAGATGTCCGATAATATCGGACTGCCGGTATTATCGGCCGATAAATGCTTTAAAATGTAATATCGGAAATGATCGGTATCGGTTTTACAAAAGTCAAATGTATGACTTTTTAAAACACCGCTGTACGGAGTGGTACACGGACGTAGGGAGAAGTACAGAGCGCCAATAAACCTTAAGGGTACTGCCTTTGCGTGCCGGCCCAATCACATAATATCTACGGCTTTTCACACACACAAGTGAATGGAAGGCATACTTGGTCAACAGCCATACAGGTCACACTGAGGGTAGCCGTATAAACAACTTTAACACTGTTACAAATATGCGCCACACTGTGAAACCACACCAAATGAGAATGACAAACACATTTCGGGAGAACATCCGCACCGTAACACAACATAAACACAACATAACAAATACCCAGAACCCCTTGCAGCACTAACTCTTCCGGGACGCTACAATATACACCCCGCCCACCTCAACCTCCTCATGCTCTCTCAGGGAGAGCATGTCCCAAATTCCGAGCTGCCGTTTTGAGGCATGTTAAAAAAAATAATGCACTTTGTGACTTCAATAATAAATATGGCAGTGCCATGTTGGCATTTTTTTCCATAACTTGAGTTGATTTATTTTGGAAAACCTTGTTACATTGTTTAATGCATCCAGCGGGGCATCACAACAAAATTAGGCATAATAAGGTGTTAATTCCACGACTGTATATCGGAATCGGTAACTAAGAGTTGGACAATAACGGAATATCGGATATCGGCAAAAAAGCCATTATCGGACATCTCTACCCACAACACATTAATTAAAATATTTAATTTAATTATTTCAAATGAAATGAAATTAAACAAACACAAAAACAGAACGACAGAGTAAAAGAAAAATCAACAACAATTATGAATAGCTTTGTTTTAGCCTTTTTACAAATTAAAATTGGGGCTGATGGCTGTTCTGGACCAAAAAGTCCAAAAAAACCTTCTGTTGTTCAGAGTTAAAGGCCTACTGAAATGATTTTTTTTATCTAAACGGGAATAGCAGATCCATTCTATGTGTCATACTTGATCATTTCGCGATATTGCCATATTTTTGCTGAAAGGATTTAGTAGAGAAAATCGACGATAAAGTTCGCAACTTTTGCTCGCTGATAAAAAAGCCTTGCTGTACCGGAAGTAGCGTGACGTCACAGGGGCTAGTATTCCTCACAATTCCCCGTTGTTTACAATGGAGCGAGAGATTCGGAGCGACAAAGCGACGATTACCCCATTAATTTGAGCGAGGATGAAAGATTCGTAGATGAGGAACGTTACAGTGAAGGACTAGAGAGGCAGTGATGGACGTATCTTTTTTCGCTCTGACCGTAACTTAGGTACAAGCTGGCTCATTGGATTCCACACTCTCTCCTTTTTCTATTGTGGATCACGGATTTGTATTTTAAACCACCTCGGATACTACATCCTCTTGAAAATGAGAGTCGAGCACGCGAAATGGACATTTAAAGTGACTTTTATCTCCACGACAATACATCGGTGACACACTTAGCTACTGAGCTAACGTGATAGCATCGTTCTCAAATGAAGATAGAAACAAAAGAAATAAACCCCTGACTGGAAGGATAGACAGAAGATCAACAATACTATTAAACCATGTACATGTAACTACACGGTTAAAAATTCTCAGCTTGGTAAGGCTTAACAATGCTGTTGCTAACGACGCTAAGGCTAATTTAGCAACTTACAACCGGACCTCACAGAACTATGATAAAAACATTAGCGCTCCACCTACGCCAGCCAGCCCTCATCTTCCCATCAACAGCCGTGCTCACCTGCATTCCAGCGATCGACGGCGCGACGAAGGACTTCATCCGTGGGTTTGGCGGCAAGCATCGGCTAGGCGTAGTAAGTAGTCCTTGTTGTGTTGCTGTAAGTATTGTACTTAGCCGCTAATACACCGATCGATCCCACCTACAACGTTCTTCTTTGCAGCCTCCATTGTTCATTAAACAAATTGCAAAAGATTCACCAACACAGATGTCCAGAATACTGTGGAATTTTGTCGAAGAAAACAAGAGGTTTTTGTATCGGGTCGATGGGGTACAACCACTTCCGTGGATTTTGTGACGTCACGCGCATAAATCATATCCAAAGGAGTTTTTCAACCGGAAGTGTGGCGGGAATTTTAAAATTGCACTTTATAAGTTAACCCGGCCGTATTGGCATGTGTTTCAATGTTAAGATTTCCTCATTGATATATAAACTATCAGACTGCGTAGTGGGTAGTAGTGGGTTTCAGTAGGCCTTTAAGGGTCACCAGTCAGTCACAAATCAGCTAAGTCAGGGGTCGGCAACCCAAAATGTTGAAAGAGCCATATTGGACCAAAAATACAAAAACAAATCTGTCTGAAGCCGCAAAAAAATTAAAAGCTATGTTACATACAAATAGTAGTAGTGGGTTTCAGTAGGCCTTTAAGGGTCACCAGTCAGTCACAAATCAGCTAAGTCAGGGGTCGGCAACCCAAAATGTTGAAAGAGCCATATTGGACCAAAAATACAAAACAAATCTGTCTGAAGCCGCAAAAAAATTAAAAGCTATGTTACATACAAATAGTGTGTCATGAGATATAAATTGAATTAAGAGGACTTAAAGGAAACTAAATGACCTCAAATATACCTACAAATGAGGCATAATGATGCAATATGTACATATAGCTAGCCTAAATAGCATGTTAGCATCGATTAGCTTGCAGTCATGCAGTGACCAAATATGTCTGATTAGCACTCCACACAAGTCAATAACATCAACAAAACTCACCTTTGTGCATTCACGCACAACGTTACAAGTTTGGTGGACAAAATGAGACAGAAGAAGAAGTGGCATAAAACACGTCCTAGAAAGTCGGAGAAAGTTATAGATGTAAACAAACTACGGTGAGTTCAAGGACCGCCAAAATTAGTAGGACAAAACGGCGCTCGCCAAATACTCGAATCAGTTAAGCATGTTTAATATAAACAGTGTGATTTATAACAATTAGAGAGGTTTGTGTCATGTTTTTCCTCCTACAGAAACCATATTAACACAAAAAAAATGTTTTTTTCCCCTCATCTTTTTCCATTTTTCATACATTTTTTAAAAAAGCTCCAGAGAGCCACTAGGGCAGCGCTAAAGAGCCGCATGCGGCTCTAGAGCCGCGGGTTGCCGACCCCCGAGCTAAGTGAACCACTACACGACCAATAACACTGCTGCTTCATGTATTTATTTGTTTCTAATTTACAGTTATTTGCATGGGCAGGTGCCCCCAAATTTTTGCACATGCCTGTTGTCAAAACGTATTTGGCCCTCATCATTTCAAAAGACGACTCATCACAGCACTCGAGCCATTAAGCTTCGCTCCAATGTTTTGTTGTGGACCGAACCAAGGTGAATGTCAAGCCGCCTGCGCGCCAACATGTCTATTTGGGTGAATTAGACGTTTATTGCCATCCTGCCTAATGTGCCGTGAAGATCGAGCGAGGGCAAAGGCGGAGACAACATGCTCGTGGCCCCGTGTGATTCTGAGTCAGATATGCATCATGTGGCCATGAAAAAGCGCCTGTAGCCAACCAATATAAGGCGAATACGGAAAAAACACGATCGTGCCTATAACAGAAGCTCTTTCAGTTAGCTCATGTTCTAGAAATACGAAAAAGAACGTGTAATTTGACATTGATTGAGACATTTGGAATTTGATGCCTGCAACATGTTTCCGAAAAGCTGGCACAAGTGGCAAAAAAGACTGAGAAAGTTGAGGAGTGCCCATCAAACACCTATTTGGAACAGGCTAATTGGGAACAGGTGGGTGCCATGATTGGGTATACAAGCAGCTTCCATGAAATGCTCAGTCATTCACAAACAAGGATGGGGCGAGGGTCACCACTTTGTGAAGAAATGCGTGAGCAAACTGTCGAACATATTAAGAACAACATTTCTCAACGAGCTGTTGCAAGGAATTTAGGGATTTCACCATCTACAGTCTGTAATATCATCAAAAGCTTCAGAGAATCTGGAGAAATCACTGCACGTAAGCGGCCAGGCTGAAAACCAACATTGAATGCCTGTGACCTTCCATCCCTCAGGCGGTACTGCATCAAAAAGCGACATTAGTGTGTAAAGGATATCACCACATGGGCTCAGGAACACTTCAGAAAACCACTGTCAGTAACTACAGTTGGTCGCTATATCTGTAAGTTCAAGTTAAAACTCTACTATGCACACCCTAAAGCAATTTATCAACAACACCCAGAATACGTAAAAATACAATTGTGCCTATAACAGAAAATCCTTCAGTTAGCTCATGTTCTAGAATTACGAAAAATAATGTGTAATTTGACATTGATTCAGACACTAATGGATTTGCCCAAATTAGCATCAACTGCTTATACGACACGGAGAATTAATACAAAACCCAAAACCAGGGAAGTTGGCACGTTGTGTAAATGGTAAATAAAAACAGAATACGATGATTTGCAAATGCTTTTCAACCTATATTAAATTGAATAGACTGCAAAGGCAAGATATTTAAAGTTCGAACTGAGAAACTTTGTTATTTTCTGCAAACATTAGCTCATTTGGAATTTGATGCCTGCAACATGTTTCCGAAAAGCTGGCACAAGTGGCAAAAAAGACTGCGAAAGTTGAGGAGTGCCCATCAAACACCTATTTGGAACAGGCCAATTGGGAACAGGTGGGTGCCATGATTGGGTATAAAAGCAGCTTCCATGAAATGCTCAGTCATTCACAAACAAGGATGGGGCGAGGGTCACCACTTTGTGAAGAAATGCGTGAGCAAACTGTCGAACAGATTAAGAATAACATTTCTCAATGAGCTGTTGCAAGGAATTTAGGGATTTCACCATCTACAGTCTGTAATATCATCAAAAGCTTCAGAGAATCTGGAGAAATCACTGCACGTAAGCGGCCAGGCTGAAAACCAACATTGAATGCCTGTGACCTTCCATCCCTCAGGCGTTACTGCATCAAAAAGCGACATTAGTGTGTAAAGGATATCACCCCATGGGCTCAGGAACACTTCAGAAAACCACTGTCAGTAACTACAGTTGGTCGCTATATCTGTAAGTTCAAGTTAAAACTCTACTATGCACACCCTAAAGCAATTTATCAACAACACCCAGAATACGTAAAAATACAATTGTGCCTATAACAGAAACTCCTTCAGTTAGCTCATGTTCTAGAATTACGAAAAATAATGTGTAATTTGACATTGATTCAGACACTAATGGATTTGCCCAAATTAGCATCAACTGCTTATACGACACGGAGAATTAATACAAAACCCAAAACCAGGGAAGTTGGCACGTTGTGTAAATGGTAAATAAAAACAGAATATGATGATTTGCAAATGCTTTTCAACCTATATTCAATTGAATAGACTGCAAAGGCAAGATATTTAAAGTTCGAACTGAGAAATTTTGTTATTTTCTGCAAACATTAGCTCATTTGGAATTTGATGCCTGCAACATGTTTCCGAAAAGCTGGCACAAGTGGCAAAAAAGACTGAGAAAGTTGAGGAGTGCCCATCAAACACCTATTTGGAACAGGCCAATTGGGAACAGGTGGGTGCCATGATTGGGTATACAAGCAGCTTCCATGAAATGCTCAGTCATTCACAAACAAGGATGGGGCGAGGGTCACCACTTTGTGAAGAAATGCGTGAGCAAACTGTCGAACAGATTAAGAATAACATTTCTCAACAAGCTGTTGCAAGGAATTTAGGGATTTCACCATCTACGGTCTGTAATATCATCAAAAGCTTCAGAGAATCTGGAGAAATCACTGCACGTAAGCGGCCAGGCTGAAAACCAACATTGAATGCCTGTGACCTTCCATCCCTCAGGCGGTACTGCATCAAAAAGCGACATTAGTGTGTAAAGGATATCACCACATGGGCTCAGGAACACTTCAGAAAACCACTGTCAGTAACTACAGTTGGTCGCTATATCTGTAAGTGCAATTTAAAACTCTACTATGCACACACCAAAGCAATGTATCAACAACACCCAGAAACGCTGCCGGCTTCGCTGGGCCCGAGCTCATCTAAGATGGACTGATGCAAAGTGGAAAAGTGTTCTGTGGTCTGACGAGCCCACATTTCAAATTATTTTTGGAAACTGTGGACGTCGTGTCCTCCGGACCAAAGAGGAAAAGAACCATCCGGACTGTTTTGATTGATTGATTGACCACTAAATGGTAACACCCGAATAAGTTTTTCAACTTGTTTAAGTCGGGGTCCTGTTATAGGCGCAAAGTTCAAAAGCCAGCATAGCAAATTGATGCTCTTAAATCTTTTCTGTTACAGACTAAAAACAATCTTAACGAAGCTATATTTTGTTGTATTTTTGTTCTTTTTTACTTGTTTGTTTTATTTCATGCTAATAAGGTTACCAATGCTATGCAGAGGTGTACTTATAACAATTTAGAGACACATTTTTCTATTTATATTTCTTTTTCTTAGGGTGTGTGTCAAGGAGTGAAGTGAATTACATTTTTTTTTTTTTTATATATATAAGGAGGGGGTTTGTTCTCCCGAAACGCAGACGGACGACTCCGGACGAAAGCGTGCGGTAGGAACATGATTTAATTATGAAAACTCAAAGAGGTACAAACAAAACGGAACACAAGGCGAAGGCACAACGCGCTGATTGCATTTGGAAGTAAAGCTAACTCTTAGCATGGACTAGGGACAAGCAATACTCAGGGAACTGTGGCATGAAACAAACAACTAGAGACAAGGCAAAACTCACGTAACAGGTGCATGTAGCAAACAATGACGCCAGACTGAGCGGGGCAAGCAAAGTGAATAAATAGCTCTCTGATTAGTGGTTGACAGCAGCTGAGTGTGGGACCACTAACCAGAGGCAGGTGAACCTAATTAATCCCCATGGTGACCAAAATAAACCCAGGAGTGCACAAAACAGGAACTAAGGGAGTCCAAAACTAACAGAAAATACAAAACATGATCCGGACCACGGATCATGACAGTGTGCTTCACAAAAAAATAATCGAGAAGCACTGCTTTAAGTAAATGTAACAAAGTAAACATAGGGCATGGGTATGGATATACTGTATATATATATTTTAATAGAAAATGGTTTATGTGGGTCAAAAAATGTTTCAGAATTTTAAAAAAATTTAAGCAAATTATTGCACTTTAAATATTTTCTGTTACAGACTAAAAACAATCTTAACAAAGCTATTCTTTGTTGTATTTTGGTTATTTTTTATGTGTTTGTTTTATGTCATGCTAGTAAGGATACCATTGCTATACAGAGGTGTACTTATAACAATTTAGAGACACAGTTTTGTATTTCTATTTTTTTTCCGAGGGTGTGCGTCACAAAAAAAATATTCGAGAAGCACTGCTTTAAGTAAATGTAACGGAGTAAATATAGGGCGTTACAACCCACCTCGGGACAGGTGGGTATGGATGTATATATCTTTCAATATAAAATGGTTTAAGTGGGTCAAAAAAAGTTGTTTTAAATTTATTTTTAAGCAAATTGATGCTCTTTATATATTTTCTGTCACAAACTAAAAACAATCTTAACAAAGCTATTCTTTCTTGTATTTTGGTTCTTTTGTACTTGTTTGTTTCATTTCATGTTAATAAGGATACCAATGTTATGCAGAGGTGTACTTCTAACAATTTTAGAGACACATGTTTCTACTTAATTTTCTTTTTCTTAGTGTGTGCGTAACAAAAATAAATAAATTGAGAAGCACTGTAATGGAGTAAATATAATAAGTGGGTCAAAAAATGTTTCATGATGTTATTGTATTTTTTTAAGCAAATTGATGAACTTTAAATACTTTCTGTTACAGACTATTTGTATTTCGGTTCTTTTTTACGTGTTTGTTTTATTTCACGTTGATAAGGATACCAATGCTATGCAGATGTGTACTTATATCAATTTTAGAGACACATTTTTTTATTTATATTTAATTTTCCTAGGGTGTGCGTCACAAAAAAAAAATTCGAGAAGCACTGCTTTAAGTAAATGTAACAGAGTAAATATAGGGCGTTACAACCCACCTCGGGACAGGTGGGTATGGATATATAAATATTTCAATACAAAATGGTTTAAGTGGGTCAAACATTTTTTCAAGATTTTAAAAGAAATTTTAGGCAAATTTATGCATTATAAATCTTTTTTATTACAGACTAAAAACAATCTTAACAAAGTTATTATTTGTTGTATTTCGGTTCTTTTGTACATGTTTGTTTTATTGAATGCTAATAAGGATACCAATGATATGCAGAGGTGTACTTATAAAAATTTAGAGACAGATTTTTCTATTTCTATTTATTTTTCCTCGGGTGTGCGTCACAGAAAAATAATCAACCCACCTCGGGACAGGTGAGTATATATATATATATATATATATATATATATATATATATATAAATATATATATATATATATATATATATATATATATATATATATATATATTGTAACGCCCTATTTTGCTCCGTTACATTTACTTAAAGCAGTGCTTCTTGATATATATATATATATATATATATATGTATATATATATATATATATATATATATATATATATATATATATATATATATATATATATATATATATATATATATATATATATATATACATACATATATATATATATATATATATATATATATATATATATATATATATATATATATATATATATATATATATATATATATATATATATATATATATATATATATATATGTATATATATATATATGCATACATATATATAATGATTTAAGTGGGTCAAAAAATGTTTCAGGATTTTTTTTTTCCTTAAGCAAAGTGATGCACTTTAGATATTTTCTGTTACAGACTAAAAACAATCTTAACAAAGCTATTCTTTGTTATAGTTCGGTTCTTTTGTACGTGTTTGTTTTATTTTATGCTAATAAGGATGCCAATGCTGTGCAGAGGTGTACTTATAACAATTTAATGTTTCTATTTATATTTATTTTTCCAAGAGTGTGCAATACAAAAAAATAATTGAGAAGCACTGCTTTAAGTGAATGTAATGGAGTAAATTGTTACAACCCACCTCGGGACAGGTGGGTATGGATATATATATATATACATATTTCAATATAAAATGATCTAAGTGGGTCAAAAACATTTTTCAGGATTTTTAATTTTTTAAGCAAATTAATTCACTTTAAATCTTTTCAGCTACAGAAAAAAAAACTATCTTAACAAAGCTATTTGTTGTATTTTGGTTCTTTTTTACGTGTTTGTTTTATTTCATGCTGATAAGGATACCAATGCTATGCAGAGGTGTACTTATAACAATTTTAGAGACACATTTTTCTATTTATAGTTATTTTTCCTAGGGTGTGCGTCACAAAAAAATAATGGAGAAGCACTGCTTTAAGTAAATATAGGGTGTTACAACCCACCTCAGGACAAGTGGGTATGGATATATATATATATATATATATATATATATATATATATATATATATATATATATATATATATATATATATATATATATATATATATATATACAATTATTTAAGTGGGTCAAAAAGGTTTCAGGATTTTTTTAAATTTACTTCTAAGCAAATTGATGCTCTTTAAATCTTGTCTGTTACAGACTAAAAACAATCTTAGCAAAGCTATTTTTTGTTGCATTTTGGTTCTTTTGTACGTGTTTTTATTGTATTTCATGTTAATAAGGATACCAATACTATGCAGAGGTGAACTTATAAACATTTTAGAGACACATTTTTCTATTTATAGTTATTTTTCCTAGGGTGTGCGTCACAAAAAAATAATGGAAAAGCACTGCTTTAAGTAAATATAGGGTGTTACAACCCACCTCAGGACAGGTGTGAAGGTGTTACTGCAATCATTGGCATTGTTAGGCCTATTTTAGGGGGGCTCAAGCCCCCCAAAAATGTTCTTAAGCCCCCCTAAATAATTTTGTGTTAAAAAAAAATAAAAATAAAAAAATCTCTTTTTTTTTTTTACAAATACATGCATATTTGACATATTCATTATAAAGTGGCCCGAATATGAGTTTAAATAAATAATCATATAACCTGTCATTATTCACTCAGTTTCCCCTCACTTCATAGCGTAAGGTAGAGAGCCCCTTTAGTGCGTCGGTATCCAATCCATTCCACTTGTTCATATAGAAAATACCCACATCACTCAAAATCCAGTCCGCATTTTCTCTGCGACCTTGCTTGCGGTCCTGCAGGTGTACGAAGCACATTAGCACACAGCACTGCAGAACAAGAACCTTGTGTCTGCAATTGTAAATAATTTAGTTTTTAAGTTTTGTGTTTCTTGTATATAAAGTAATATACATTAGCCTATTGTTAAAATAATGAAAAAAACATCATTAAATATATTTGTTTTATTATATTGTTACATTAATAGCTGTTGTATTATTATAGGATGGCTTGTTAAACATTTCATAGGATTTTCAGAGGGTGGAAAAACCAAGACATTTAATATAAAATGTAAAATGAATAAATACATAAAAAGAAAAAGAAAAAAAATGGTTAAAAGCCATCGTCCCGGGGAGCATTTCATTTCGTCCCGTGCATTTTTTTTTACCGTCCCCGGGACGACGGGACTACGTTAATCTCAAGCCCTGGAAGTTACATTTTATTGTTTGCATTACTTGTTTCAGCATTGCACTTTGAAGATGGTCCCTCAGCTCTTTGACAGCTTTGGCTCTTTTTCAGATCAGCAGACGGACTCTAAGTCTTTCTTATTTACAGTATATATAAACGTTTCTCATTTCTATTCAGACTTCCATATATATTTAATTTCCTTAACGGCTTGCCATAATATATAAATATATTATATACAAGCCAAATGATCCCGATCCAGATATTACTTTAATTCAAGTAATTAAGTAATATTTCCAGGGCTTGAATTTACAACCATTTTAGTCACATATGTGCCCAAAATTCAATCTGTGCAACTTCAAAATATTTGGGAACAAACAATTATTGTATTGTGAGCTAAAGTGGTGGCATTAGCCTCTATGTTGTGAATGAATAACATAGAGGCTAATGCCATGACGTTCATTGTGTTTCAGTGTATCTTGAAGGATCATGCAAGTAATTGTTTCTTGTTGATGCTGTAAACAAAATGTCACTGTGCAAACCCATGTGTGTTCTTGTACTGAACACAGATTGAAAATAAACCGACTGAAAAAATAATAATAACAATGAATAATTTGTAAGTCTTTGTTAGCTGTTTGTGAAGTTTTGTGCTCGTGCGCTACGTTCGCTCGCATCCTGTGCATCTCCTGGGGGCTAAGCCCCCCCCGTCCTCAAAAGCTAGTGACGCCCCTGACTGGAACCATGTGACGGAAACCAACAAAACCATGACCATATACCTTAAAGGCCTACTGAAATGATTTTATTTTATTTAAACGGGGATAGCAGATCCATTCTATGTGTCATACTTGATCATTTCGCGATATTGCAATATTTTTGCTGAATGGATTTAGTAGAGAACAACGATGATAAAGTTCGCAACCTTTGGTCGCTGATAAAAAAAAAGCCTTGCCTATACTGGAAGTAGCGTGACGTTACAGGAGGAAGGATTCCTCACAATTCCCCGTTGTTTACAATGGAGCGAGAGAGATTCGGACCGAGAAAGCGACGATTACCCCATTAATTTGAGCGAGGATGAAAGATTTGTGGATGAGGAACTAGAGAGGCAGTGCAGGGTGTATCTTTTTTCGCTCTGACCGTAACTTAGGTACAAGGTCTCATTGGATCCCACACACTCTCCTTTTTCTATAGTGGATCACGGATTTGTATTTTAAACCACCTCGGATACTATATCCTCTTGAAAATGAGAGTCGAGAACGCGAAATGGACATTCACAGTGACTTTTATCTCCACGACAATACATAGGCGAAGCTCTTTAGCTACGGAGCTAACGTGATAGCATCGTGCTTAAATGCAGATAGAAACTAAAGAAATAAACCCCTGACTGGAAGGATAGACAGAAGATCAACAATCATATTAAACCATGGACATGTAACTACACGGTTAATAATTCTCAGCCTGGCAAAGCTTAACAATGCTGTTGCTAACGACGCTGAAGCCAACTTAGTAACTTGGCAACCGGACCTCACAGAGCTATGATAAAAATATTAGCGCTCCACCTACGTCAGCCAGCCCTCATCTGCTTATCAACACCCGACGAAGGACTTCACCCGATCACAGATGCGGTTGGCGGCTAGCATCAGCTAGCGCGTCTGCTATCCAAGTAAGTACTCCTTGTTGTGTTGCTATAGCCAGCTGCTAATACACCGATCCCACCTACAACTTTCTTCTTTGCAGTCTCCATTGTTCATTAAAGAAATTGCAAAAGATTCACCAACACAGATGTCCAGAATACTGTGGAATTGTTCGATGAAAACAGAGCAGTTTGTATGGTGACACATTGGGTACGAATACTTCCTTTGCCGTCGTGACGTCACGCGCACACGTCATCATACATAGACGTTTCCAACCGGAAGTTTAGCGGGAAATTTTAAATTGCACTTTATAAGTTAACCCGGCCGTATTGGCATGTGTAGCAATGTTAAGATTTCATCATTGATATATAAACTATCAGACTGCGTGGTCGGTAGTAGTGCGTTTCAGTAGGCCTTTAAGTCCATTATGATACATTAACTTGGTTACACACTACAAACCAAGTAACTTAATGCAGTCATTGACAGCGTGCTACAGAAACTACGTGTTTGCACTATTTCAGCCTGACTGAATGTGTGAGCTATAAAAAGAGAGAAAAACTGTAATCAAACCGCCCTCGTAAAACCCCGACCAGATCGTTTACTCTACGAGCAAAAACACCCACCTTGCTGTCTAGAGCAGGCTGCAAATAATGCAACATGCTTTTTTCCCCCCTCTTTTGTTGCAACAAGTAGCTTCGTTATTCATTTTGCATAAGCTGAGGTTCCACTTAAAAAAACCAACCACAGTAGACTTCTTGATTGTGAATCATTTAGCAGCGGAACAAAGTGCTACAATCTGGCTGTAATGAAAAGACGGTTCGCCTATCGCACAAATTAATAATGCAGATTTATAGAGAACGGAGGATTCATTGCCTGTTGATGAACATGTCGGAAGGCTGCAGTTGTTGTCTTACCTTGGCTCTCTCCACACAGTCCTGGGCAAAGTTCTCCTCAAGCCAGATACCGTATAATGCGCATGATCTGTTATGGCCTCACACACACACACACACACACACACACACACACACACACATACACACACACACACACACACACACATGCTGGTTATCATTTGGAATGGGGACCAAGTTTTTGATCATCACTTGTGGGGACCACCCTTTCTACAGGTTAGCTCATACACGTCTTTAAATCTCTGGATTGATGAAGTAATGTGCTGATCATTCTTACTGGGGACCCTGGGGAAAATAATTAATTAATATGGTTCATGGGGACCAAATTTTAATATTTTGCATAATTCACACACATTTGTACGTGACTACTGAGGACCATTAAAAAAGAAAAAAAAAAGAAATTAAAATTAGATGTTAAACATGTTTACTTTTTAGTAAACATGTTTTATGGGCCAAAGCTTAAAAAGCACTTAGGCATCTTCAGAATGGATCTGACTATCATTTAAAAAGGTTTCCCTTTAGGGCAGGGGTGTCCAAAATG
The DNA here is from genome assembly GCF_033978785.1 of Entelurus aequoreus. NCBI lineage: Eukaryota > Metazoa > Chordata > Actinopteri > Syngnathiformes > Syngnathidae > Entelurus > Entelurus aequoreus. The sequence continues at coordinate 63,648,790 of NC_084743.1, read as the reverse complement.
CGGCCCGGGGGCCATTTGCAGCCCGCAGCTAATCGTTTACCGACATTCTGCAAAAATTATAAAATTGATAGTATTGCAAAAATAAAAAAAAACATTTAAAAAAAGTGGAATGAGGTGAAATCTAATGAGAAAAAGTTGCAATGTTGACACAAAGCTGCCATGCAGGCTGTTTTTTTTCTTCTTTTGTCTTTGTTTATTTATTTATTTTTTTGCCATTGCTCAAAAAAAAAAAAAAGACAAAAAATCTCTGTTACAATGAATTATTACTTAAAAAATGTCACTTTAAAATGTTTTTGTGGAAAAAATATTGCATATATTGTGTGGTTGCCATAAAAAAACATCAACGTTTTATTTGACAAAAGAGCATAATACAAACAAAATAATAGTTCAAACGTAAAATCGACAGATATATCTGAAGTTGATCTCGTAATTTAAGTTTTAAAAGTAAAAAAAACCTAATAAAAATGTATCACTTTATGAGTGGGGGACCTTTTGGATCCATAATATATTTAGTAGGATTTTATTTAACATTTCACTGTCATTACTCAAAAATATTAAATAATAAAAATCAATGGTGTCCTGCATTATTGATCTTTTAGGGCTCTAATTACTAAATACTGCATATTTCAGTTTTACTATAAAAAAACAAAGTTGTCTTTGACAGAAAAGGCATAAAACCTTTTTTTTTTTTTTTTAACTTTATATCAACCTGAAGTTGATATAGAGATTTACTGTAAGCGTTAAATAAAAAATAATAATAATTTGACTTATTTTTAACATTTTAATGACTGAGACTCTTTATGGTCCCCGGGAGCCCTAAAGGTTAAAAAAAAAAAAAAAAAATCCATATATTTTGTTAAGGTTTGAAAATGAAAAATATCAAAATGGCCCCAGCATGCTTAAATTTTTCCGTGTGCGGCCCTCAGTGGAAAAAGTTTGGACACCCCTGCTTTAGGGGACCTGTATTGTTGTCCCCATATCGTCAGAGGTCCCCTAAAGGTGACTGTGTAAACAGAGCGATGTCCCCATTAAGTCAGCATTGCCAGAATACAAACAAACACACAAACACACACACACACTTGTATGTGTTACCTTCTTGAGACCTCCGAAAAATGCCTACCTCTTTAGGACCACCTTTTCTACACATATAAAGATTTGTATTTACAACATTAATAATATATACATACTATGCAAATTAAAAAAAGTTAAGCTTTTATTTATTTGTTATTATTTTTTGTTTGCAATTGGTTTTTAACCTTCATTATTTACTTCAAGTTATTAAATCATGTCTCTACATACATATTTATTTTATTTTGTTTATTCATTTTGGCCAAAGGGGGCGCATTTCAATTTCTTACACACACACTTGTTATTACATATGTTGGCCAGAGGGGGAGCACTTCAAATGTTTACACACACTTGTTATTTCATATCTTGACCAGAGGGGGAGCACTTTTAAAACCGACATACAGTCAATTTGAAAAATTCCTCCTTTTTGGGACCACCCTCATTTTGATAGATTTCACCACCAGGGGTGCAAATGAGACATTCTCTATTAGATGCAATGGTTTTCTGTATTGGGACCATGGTTTATGTCCTGACTTGTTCACCGGTCCTCATATGGAAGGTACTTTTCCTTGTTGGTGTCTCAAGGATGGTAGAAATACAAGGACACACACACACACACACACACACACACACACACACACACACACACACACACACACACACACACACACACACACACACACACACACACACACGCACACAAACACACAAACACACACACACACTGTGTTGGCAAATATGCAGAGGGAGATAACTGCCCATGCTTTGGTAACGACAGCTGATTTTCATAGCGTATTTCATGTTTATTCCATTGTTGTCGGTTAGTTATTGCTTTAGTACGATTGTACTGAGCAGGGTGAAAAGGAAAATTACCAACTTTATATTTGGGGTTTCCACAGTTCGAGAAACCCAGCTGTTTCTTCTATACGTTTGCAAGCAAATATCCGAGTTATGAACTTCCCCGTCACTAGTTGGCGCAACGATAGCCACACTGAACCCCCGTACGATTCGACCAAAACCTCCAATCTTACTCGCTAGCGTCAGTAAGTTATTAATGTAATTTACTCATTTTCCTCAACTGATGCACTAACATCATGTGGTTTATTTTGTACGTATGTAGCATCATCTACAACAAAACCTGTGAATTTGGACTCATTTCATGACTCACACATGAAGTTAGAAGGGGATACATGTTATTTCAGCATATTTTTGTGCGCCCAGATAATGTGTCCCCAGTCCTCTATCTCAGTGGTCCCCAACCTTTTTGTAGCTGGGGACCGGTCAACGCTTGACAATTTGTCCCACGGACCGGGGGGGATTTTTTATTTATTAATTTTTTTCATAAAGAAATACAATCATGTGTGCTTACGGACTGTATCCCTGCAGACTGTATTGATCTATATTGACATACATTGATTTAATATAAAAACAATTTTTTTATTTTTTTTATTTTTATTTTTTATTTTTTTTATTTCTTGCGCGACCCGGTACCAATCGGTCCGCGGACCGGTACCAATCGGTCCGCGGACCGGTACCGTTTTTTATTTATTTATTTTTTTCATAAAGAAATACAATCATGTGTGCTTACGGACTGTATCCCTGCAGACTGTATTGATCTATATTGACATACACGTACACAATATGTATATATTGTGTTTTTTATTTTGATTTAATACAATTTTTATTTTTATTTTATTTTTTTATTTCTTGCGTGACCCGGTACCAATCGGTCCACGGACCGGTCCCGGTTTTTATTTATTTATTTTTTTCATAAAGAAATACAATCATGTGTGCTTATGGACTGCATCCCTGCAGACTGTATTGATCTATATTGACATACACGTACACAATATGTATATATTGTGTTTTTTATTTTGATTTAATACAATTTTTTTTATTTTTTTTTTTTATTTCTTGCGCGACCCCGGTACCAATCGGTCCGCGGACCGGTACCGTTTTTTATTTATTTTTTTTTTTCATAAAGAAATACAATCATGTGTGCTTACGGACTGTATCCCTGCAGACTGTATTGATGTATATTGACATACACGTACACAATATGTATATATTGTGTTTTTTTATTTTGATTTAATACAAATTTATTTTATTTTTTTTAATTTCTTGCGCTACCTGGTACCAATCGGTCCGCGGACCGGTACCGGTTTTTATTTATTTATTTTTTTCATAAAGAAATACAATCATGTGTGCTTACGGACTGTATCCCTGCAGACTGTATTGATTTATATTGACATACACGTACACAATATGTATATATTGTGTTTTTTACTTTGATTTAATACACATTTTTTTTTTTTTTTTTTTTTTTTTAATTTCTTGCGCGACCCGGTACCAATCGGTCCGCGGACCGGTACCGGTTTTTTATTTTTTTATTTTTTTCATAAAGAAATACAATCAAGTGTGCTTACGGACTGTATCCCTGCAGACTGTATTGATCTATATTGACATACACGTACACAATATGTATATATTGTGTTTTTTATTTAGATTTAATAAAAAACATTTTTTTATTTTTTTTATTTCTTGCGCGACCCAGTACCAATCGGTCCGCGGACCGGTACCGGTTTTTATTTATTTATTTTTTTCATAAAGAAATACAATCATGTGTGCTTACGGACTGTATCCCTGCAGACTGTATTGATCTATATTGACATACACGTACACAATATGTATATTTTGTGTTTTTTATTTTGATTTAATACAAATTTTTATTTTTTATTTTTTTTATTTCTTGCGCGACCCGGTACCAATCGGTCCGCGGACCGGTACCAGTTTTTATTTATTTATTTTTTTCATAAAGAAATACAATCATGTGTGCTTACGGACTGTATCCCTGCAGACTGTATTGATCTATATTGACATACACGTACACAATATTGTGTTTTTTATTTTGATTTGATACACATTTTTTATTTATTTTTTTTTTTTTTAATTTCTTGCGCAACCCGGTACCAATCGGTCCGTGGACCGGTAGTTGGGTACCACTGCTCTATCTTACCCCGGCACATAGCTCCGCCCCCTCTGAAGTCATACAAAAAGTTGCTCTGGCGACATCCAGTGGACACATTTAGAAGAGCATTTTCTTTCATTCAAAAATTTCTGCTAATATTTGTTACTTACCAAAATCATCTCGCGGGCCGGATAAAACCTGTTCGCGGGCCGGGCCGTAGGTTTGACACCTCTAGTCTGAAAGGAAAAGAGCTTGTTTAATAAATGGGGATATAGAACAGGGACAATGGAAAGATGCATTTCAATTAAAAGGTGTTAGTTTATAGAAACAATATTAGTAGTGAAATTAAACAATGACTGTATAAAAAAAAAAAAGAATTAAAAAATCATGATTTTTTTTGTTTACATGTTAATTATTTTGTTATGAAATATGTATGTTATGAATACATAAAAAATACCTAAATGGTCACCTGAGTTGAACAACTGTTGTGATTGTGTGACTATGGGGCAGATATGTTTTACTTCTTTCTGTTCCTTTTCATTCATGGTTTGTTAATGATTTTTTTTTTAGGGATCGAGAAAGTTTACGTTCACGCCGTGATCCCTGCAAGTAACCGCGCTGCTCTACTCCATGGCAACGCGGCGAAACAAAAAACTTTCAACTCGGGTACCCTCCCGTTCTGGCGTCCAGGGGCAGTCTGGGCGGAGATCTGGTAGCAACACTGCTGCCGGTCTCCAACCAAGAATACTGCAACTGAACGTTGAAGGGCTCACAGATGCCAAAACATCCGTCATCGAGCACATGGCCCACACCACCCAAGCCATGGTCATCCTCCTTCAGGAAACCCACCGCCCAACAGCGGACAAGCTAGCGATCACCAACTTCACGCTAGCTGGGTCAATCCTGAGCAAGAAGCATGGCCTTGCCACGTTTGTCCACAACGATCTGAGCTGGACCCTCGCCGATCGATCACCGGACAACTCCGAGATCGAGTGGCTGCGAGTGGACGTTGGCGACATCAAAATTGTCAACGTCTACAAACCACCACCCTCACAACTCACGCCAGTGTCACTGCCAGTGCTTGAACCACCGTGTGTATATGCTGGTGATTTCAACTGCCGGCATACACGGTGGGGATACAGTACCACCTCACCGAGCGGGGAAACTCTTTCTGACTGGGCAGAGCGCAACTCGCTCAACCTTCTCTACAACCCGAAGGGCCCAGCCAGCTTTCACTCCGCTCGGCATAACACTGACACGAACCCTGACCTGGCTTTCGTGAGTGTCGGTGTGGACACCCAGCTCCCCGACAGACGTGTTCTAGGAATGTTCCCCAGGTCGCAACACCGACCGTCGCTGATATCGGTGCCCGACCTCGTGACAACAGTTCCGAGCGGACCGATGAAGCGATGGAACTTCCCGAAGGCCAATTGGAAACTCTATCGCCTCCATACCAACAAGTCCACACGGTGTCTCCCACCACCAGACACACCCAACGTGGACGAGGCATACCAGGACTTCTGTAGGGCACTAACATCTGCGGCCAAAAAAGCCATCCCACGCGGCCGGCGTAAGAACTACAAACCATGCTGGGATGGCGAGTGCGAGACCCTCTACAGCGCCTTCCTCCGGGCTCCCTATGGCCCGGAGGCTAACAATTCAGCCACTGCCCTTCTTTCCACTCTTGGAAGGAAGAGGCACCAGCGCTGGAAAGAGGCAGTCCACTCCATCGACTTCTCGCACACTAGCCGTATCGCGTGGAGCACTTTGAACAACTTGACTGGTAGGTCTGAGCGCGCACCCCGAACATGCCCCGTTACCGCAAATGCTATTGCAGCACAGGTTGTGAAAAACGGGGCATATACCGGGATGAATCGAGATTTTTCCCGGGCGGTGCGCCAGGAAACTGCAGACCTCTGGAGGACAACAACATCTAGCGAGTGTAACATCTCCGGTGAGTTTTCACCGGAGGAGTTCATAGCTGCCCTCCAGTATACCAAACCAGGCAAGTCTGCTGGGCCTGACAACATCTGCCCAGAACTCGTGCTCCACGCTGCCCCTGCAATGAAGTCCTGGCTGAGAGTTTTCCTGTCTTCTTGCCTGCGCCAACTCCGGATCCCCAGGATTTGGAGAAGGGCCACTGTTGTCGCTATCCCCAAGCCGAACAAGCCAAAGGATGACGTAACGAGCTACAGACCAATCTCGTTGCTCTGCGTCCCCTTAAAAGTCCTCGAGCGCCTGATTCACGCCCGTGTCGAGCCCATCATAGACCCCCACCTCCCCCGGGAGCAGGCGGGTTTTCGACGTGGGAAGTCCACGGTGGATCAGGTCGCCCTCCTTACCCAGGACATCGAGGACTGCTTTGAGGCGAAAAAGAAGGCCGGTGCCGTCTTCATAGACCTGACTGCTGCCTATGACACAGTCTGGCACCGCGGCCTCACCTGCAAACTTCTCCGCCTGCTTCCAGACAGGCACATGGTCAAAATGATCATGGAGCTTGTCTGGAACCGCAGCTTTACTCTCACCACCAGTAACGGAGATAAAAGCAGGTTGCGGCGCCTGAAAAATGGCGTCCCCCAGGGATCTGTCCTGGCTCCCCTCCTGTATAACATCTATACATACGACCTGCCTGCCACAGTCTCACGGAGGTTCGCATACGCAGACGATCTCGCGCTGCTGCACTCCGACAGGGACTGGCAGGCCTTGGAGGGAACTCTAAGCCAGGACATGGAGACTTTAGTGGCTTACCTCCATAACTGGAGATTGAAGCTCAGCGAATCCAAGACGGTGACACAAGCTTTCCACCTATACAATTGGGAAGCGGATCGTGAGATCAGGTTCGAGGTGCGGAAGCCGGATGGGGCTTCCCTTACCCTATGCCGGCCTCGTCCTACACCTGAAGACCCTCGTCCTGACCCTAAATACCTTGGGGTCACCCTGGACAGGTCGCTCACTTTCCGTAAACACCTCTTGGCAACACGCAAGAAACTCAACACCCGCGTCTCACTGCTGAGACGGTTGGTCGGGTCCGGTTGGGGTGCCGGGGCAAGAACTCTGCGAACAGCAGCACTTGCCCTGGTCTACTCAACTGCTGAGTACTGCGCACCTGTCTGGGCGCGCAGTGCTCACTCTAAACAACTTGATGTCCCGATCAACGAAGCCTTGCGTGTTATCACTGGATGCCTGCGCCCCACCCCTGTGGAGCTACTGCCCATCTTAGCAGGCATCCAACCCGCTGAGCTTCGTCGCCAAGGTGCTGTAGCAACTCTGGCGGGCCGGGCAAACATGGATGAGAACCACCTGCTCCATGAAAGGCTCACACTCTCCTCAGAGCCAACGCCCCGCCTCCCCTCCAGAGACCCACTGGTACCAGCCGCCCTGAAGCTCCTGCAGCAATGCAGTGACAACAACATCAGGGCGGCTCACTGGGCAAATCACAAATGGAGCACGGACCTGGAGCATACCATCTCCTCCAGACTCCGTGACTTCATACCTGACACCGGCTCAATACCAGGCCTCTCACTACCACGAGTGGCCTGGGTGAGGCTTAACCGCCTCCGAACTGGTGTCGGTCGCTTTCGCTCAAACATGTTCCAGTGGGGCTTAGCACCTAACGCGACGTGTGAGTGTGGCGCGGAGGAGCAGACTGCCGACCACGTGATCCTGCGTTGCCCGATTTATCGTGCTCCTAATGGTTTGCGTGGCCTGGCGGACTTGGATGACTGCTCGGTGACCTGGCTCACTTCTGTGTGTCCTGACATATGAACGGGAGGGCCCCCCGGGCCTGGGGTGGTAAAAGGCATAGACCCTCGGCCTCAGGTCCGGGTGCCGGAAAACAGCTGCCCATACGATGAAGAAGAATGATTTATTTCAGGGGTGTCCAAAGTGCGGCCTGGGGGCCATTTGCGGCCCGCAGCTAATTGTTTACCGGCCCGCCACACATTCTGGAAATACTATTGTAAAAATAAAAAAGAACATTAAAAAAAGTGGAATGAGATGAAATCTAACAAGAAAAAGTTGCAATGTTGACACAAAAGCTGCCATGCAGGCTGTTTTTTTTTTCTTTTGTCTTTCTTTATTTTTCTTTTTTTGCCATTGCTCAGAAAAATAAAAATAATGACAAAAAAAATCCATGTTATAATGAATTATTTTCAGGGCTCCAATTACTTCAAATATTTCACTTGAAAAAAATTGATGTGGTAAATATTGCATATATTGTGTAGTAGCCATATAAAAACATCAAACTTTTCTTTGACACAAGCGCATAAAACAAACAAAATAATAGTTCCAGCATAAAATCGACAGATATATCTGAAGTTGATCTCGTAACTTAAGTGTTGAAAGTAAAAGAAAAACCTAATACAAATGTATCACTTTATGAGTGGGGGACCTTTTGGATCCCAAATATATTTAGTGATTTTTTATTTATCTTTTCACTGTGATTACTCAAAAATATGAAATAATTAAAATCAATGGTGTCCTGCAATATTGATCTTTTAGGGCTCTAATTACTAAATACTGCATATTTCAGTTTTACTATAAAAAAAACTAAGTTGTTTTTGACAGAAAAGCCATAAAACATTTATTTTTATTTTTTATTACTTTATATCAACTTGAAGTTGATATAGAGATTTACTGTAAGCGTTAAATAATAATAATAATAAAAAATCTGACTTATTTTTAACATTTTAATGACTGAGACCCTTTATGGTCCCCGGGACCCCTAAAGGTAAAATATATAAAAAATCCATATATTTTGTTATGGTTTGAAAATGAAAAATATCAAAATGGCCCCCACATGTTTTAATTTTTCCGTGTGCGGCCCTCGGTGGAAAAAGTTTGAACACCCCTGATTTATTTTAATGTTCAATCAATCAAACAAAGTTCATTTACATAGCCCTAAATCACAATAGTTTAGTTTTTTTTCTTGAATGAATTGAAATAAAAGAATAAATAAAAAATGTACTGTATATTGTGGTATAAATGTTAGGCCGTATGGTCCATCCCGATTACCAACTTATTGAACTTGCCTGCTCCAACGGTGTACTCCAAGATGCACATGGAGAAGTGTGACACTTATCAGGCATCTTCCTAACCTTCATCGCCCATCTGTTAAGTATTTTGCTGCCAGCTACTGTGCGCATTAGGGCGTGAGGTCCATTCAAATAAGTCGGTGCAGAGATTTTTTTATTTTTTTTAACCAAGTCCCTGCAGAGTTACACCGTTGTTCATTTCTGCACCGCCTTTGTCTCGTCATAAAGCTTTCCGGGCTTTGTGAGGAAAAGACAGATTACCGTCCCTCTATTGTGACACCAGCACAATGACGCCGCCGTCTTCGTTGAGCGATCCAGCTGCGAATACGCCGCGCAAGACGCTCATCTGGCCTTTCGCCATTGTGCACGCTTGAGCTGCGGAGATCTGTTTTGGTCTTTTGAAACGTGTCGCCGCGCCGTGATTTCCCAAGACTGTGTTTGTTGAAATGCAGTCTGCCTTTGGATCGCAACCGTGTTGGGTATTTAAAGCACCGGGCTATTGCCCAGTGCCCGGTCCGTGATGCCAGAATGCTAAATTTAGCGAGGCTGCATACCAGGAAAGCTACAAGCAGATTGTGTTTCAACTGCAATGTTGTGAATAACTACAAAATAACTCGTGACACAGAATAGGGATGTAATGACATGGACATTTCACATCACAATTGGATGTGCTCAAAAAGTGGGCTACTTATACAAAAACCCTTTGTTGAAAAAAAAAAAATTAAATCAACAACTGGCTATTGATGTGCGGATTGATACTGAAATATTGATACTGCCGATACCAGATCGTTATCCTCTAATATCGATCCTCTAATCCAGGGGTCACCAACCTTTTTGAAACCAAGAGCTACTTCTTGGGTAGTGATTAATGCGAAGGGCTACCAGTTTGATACACACTTCAATAAATTGCCAGAAATAGCCAATTTGCTCAATTTACCTTTAACTTTATTTTATTATTAATAATGAATTATATTTACACTTAATTGAACGGTTTAAAAGAAGAGAAAATACGAAAAAAATGACAATTAAATTTTGAAACATAGTTTATCTTCAATTTCGACTCTTTAAAATTCAAAATTCAACCGAAAAAAAGAAGAGAAAAACTAGCTAATTCGAATCTTTTTGAAAAATTTAAAAAAATAATTTATGGAATAATTTTTCCTGATTAAGATTAATTTTAGAATTTTGATGACATGTTTTAAATAGGTTAAAATCCAATCTACACTTAGTTAGAATATATAACAAATTGGACCAAGTTACATTTCTAACAAAGACAAATCATTATTTCTTCAAGATTTTCCAGAACAAAAATTTTAAAAGAAATTCAAAAGACTTTGAAATAAGATTTAAATTTGGATTCTACAGATTTTCTAGATTTGCCAGAATCATTTTTTTAAATTTTAATCATAATAAGTTTGAAGAAATATTTCACAAATATTCTTCGTCGAAAAAACTGAAGCTAAAATGAATAATTAAATTAAAATTAATGTATTATTCTTTACAATAAAAAAAATTAATTTACTTGAACATTGATTTAAATTGTCAGGAAAGAAGAGGAAGGAATTTAAAAGGTAAAAAGCTATATGTGTTTAAAAATCCTAAAATCATTTTTAAGGTAGTATTTTTTCTCTAAAATTGTCTTTCTGAAAGTTATAAGAAGCAAAGTAAAAAAATTAATGAATGTATTTAAACAAGTGAAGACCAAGTCTTTAAAATATTTTCTTGGATTTTCAAATTGTATTTGAGTTTTGTCTCTCTTAGAATTAAAAATGTCGAGCAAAGCGAGACCAGCTTGCTAGTAAATAAATACAATTTCAAAAATAGAGGCAGCTCACTGGTAAGTGCTGCTATTTGAGCTATTTTTAGAACAGGCCAGCGGGCTACTCATCTGGGCACCGCGTTGGTGACCCCTGCTCTAATCCATGGGTGTCAAACTCTGGCCCCCGGGCCAAATTTGGAACAAATACCCAGAATCCTTTGCAGCACTAACTCTACAAGGTGTGTCTGTGGAGCGGGGGGGGGGGGGGGGGGGTATTTTGTAGCGGTACCGGAAGAGTTAGTGCTGCAAAGGATTCTGGGTATTTGTTCTGTTGTGTTTACGTTGTGTTACGGTGCGGATGTTCTCCCGAAATGTGTTTGTCATTCTTGTTTGGTGTGGATTCACAGTGTAGCGTATATTTCTAGCAGTGTTAAAGTTTTTTATACTGGCACCCTCAGTGTAATCTGTATCGCTGTTGATAAAGTAAGCGTTGCATTCACTCGTGTGTGCGTACAGAAGCCGCACATATCTTGTGACTGGGTCTGAACAATGTTAGAATGGATGAAAAGCTCGTAGAGTATGTTAAAGGCAGTGCATTTCAGGCACGCCCCCAAGACTGTGGTCCGGGTGGACGAGATATAATGACTGTTGAACACCTTCGTTCGATAATGAAGGTTGCCTCAGCTCAAAGCCTGAGTCCCAACATTAATGAATTAGCATCCAAGAAAAGATGGCAGGTATCTGGCTTGGGCACATCAGATTAGATCAGTGTGTTGCAAACTGAGAAGTTTAAAGTCCTGAATGGTTGTTTTATTCATTGTTATTTTATTTTCAAATTCATTAGCTTGTGGAAAAAGTTAATGTTGATATTTACCTCAGAAGGCTGCAAATAGAAAAGAGGCATTCAATTTGTATTTAAATTGTATTTGATATGCCATTGAAATTTTTTAATTATTATTATTATTATTATTATTATTTGAAACTCGATTTTGCATGTCATTATAAAGTTATATAAGCCTTGCTTGTTCAATATTCAATGCAAAACTTGTTTGGGTCCCTATTAAAAGGTTAATTTGTTCAACCTTGGCACTCGGCTTTGTTCAGTTTTAAATTTTGGCCCACTCTGTATTTGAGTTTGACACTCCTGCTCTAATCAAAATATCAATACTTTTGACAGTTTAGTTAAGGTTATGTCCAAACTTTTTCCACAAAGGGCCGCATACAAAAAAGTCAAAGTATGCAAGGCCATATTGATATTTTTTGTAATTTCAAAAATGTTAGAAGCAGATTTGTGTTTATAGGTTTACATTTCAGCTTTTTCTCATTAGATACTGATTTCTTTTTCTTACATTTCTACTATTGTTTTTTTTACCCATTTATCCATCCATCCATTTTCTACTGCTAAACATAATACTAATACAATTGTAGAACTGCATGACCTAGTCTGTCAAAAATTCTGCCTGTGCAAAAATATTTGTCACGATTGGGGGGTCGCAGCTTGCTGCAAGGTTCGTTCCCCCGGGATGCAAACGGACCACTCCGGACAGGACGTGCAGGTAGGAACATCATTTATTTGGCGAATGTCAAACAAGTAACAAAAACTGAAAACAAGCCAGAGGAAAAATGTGCCGATCGCACTCGAAGCTAAGGCTAACACTTAGCATAGGCAAGAAGACAAGGAATACTCACGTAACTGTAGCATAAGCAAACTATAAAGCCAGGCCGACTGACCGGCAAAGGCAGGCTTAAATAATGCCTCTGATTAGTGCTCGGGGAACAGGTGAGCGTCCCGAACACCAATCAGAGGCAGGTGAAAATAATAAGCAACCCTGGTAACTAAAACAAACTCAAGGGTGCACAAAACAGGAACTGAGGGAGTCCAAAACTCACCGAAAATACCAAAAACATGATCCGGGCCACGGATCATGACAATATTAATGTTCAGTTCCACATTTAACAGTGTTTATTATGGTTGTTGTATTTTTTTTCAATAATTCTCGAGTTAGTAATATTTTATTTTTAATTACTAACTAAACTTTTGTATATATTTTAAGTATATTTTATTTTAATTTTGAAGGCTTCTAATTTTTTAAATCAGAAATGTCAAAATGTTTTCCACCAAGGGCGGCATACTTAAAAGTCAAGTATTGTTGTTGTATTGTTGATAATAAAGGTAAAGTACTGGTATTGTTTATTATCAATAGCACTATTTCTATTGGTATTCATATTGCTCCATTTTTAGTGTAATAATGCTCATTGTCATTTCTGTATTTTTTTATTTTTTTTTTTAATTTTCGCTAACTGCTTATTTGCTATTACTTTTACCATCATATTTGTACATGTCGTATTTGCTGATGTTGCTCTGTTGTTGTTGTTGTTGTGTTTGCTGTTGTTGTTTTTGTCTCTCTGTCTAATCCCCCTCTTGTCCCCACAATTCCCCCCTCTGTCTTCCTTTTTCTCTCTTTCTATCCCCTCCTGCTCCGGCCCGGCTGCACCAAATGATAATATAAATACATTTAATAAAGTCAAAATACAAGTAAGGCAACAAGAGAAGTATCCTACACTTCTCTTTTGTAAAGTAAATCTGAACAGCCGATATGGGCATCTACATCTGCTATATGATTTGCCCGAGAAGCTGGGCAGGACATTAAAAAAAAAAAAAAAAAAAAAAAAAAAAAAAAAAAAAAGTCAAGTATGGGGGGGCTGCCTTTATATATTTCTCAAATTTCAAAAAACAATGCTAAAAATGCAACATTAACTACCGTAAATTTATATTTACAGCATGTATATAAAACCTTGATGGAGGTTTTTGGAGGTCTTTTATAGCTCTTTGTTGGCGAAATATGGAGCCACTTTCATTGGCTCCATTTTTAGCCGACTTTTGTAACCGTTTTTTGTGAGTTAGAATGCATAAAAAAAAGACAAATGTGTGCTTGTCTCGCATAAAGATTGTGAATGGTAGGGAAACTTCAAATAAAAAGTGCAGTTCCCCTTTAAGTCTTCATGCAATAGTTACAAACAGGTAATTACTCGGGTTCTTTGTCGCGGTTCGCATTATGCTGGTCCTGCAACTGACTGCCATGCGGAATTCAAAGGATTCAATCATTACTGCCCTATGGGCCGTGCAGAAATTGGAATATGCCAGTCATGCCCACAAGGCTGTGTGAATGACGCACCGGGGGTTGGCGTCACTTTGCCCACAACCGCAAGAACTGAAAGTCAGACAGACAAACACTTCAGAACTCTCTCGGAAAACAGCACTATAGGGCAGGGGTCGGCAACCCAAAATGTTGCAAGAGCCAAATTGGACCACAAATACAAAAAGTAATCGGTCTAAAGCCGCAAAAAATAAAAGACTTATTTCAGTGTTATAATGAAGGCAACACATAATGTAAGTGGCTAATTAGCTATATTAGCCTACTATCAAAATCACTATGATGCAAATCTTCGTTGACAGAAATGTTGAAATGTAATATTTATTCTACACATTTTTAGAACATTGAAAAACATTAGTAAAACTTCTCAGAGGGTGATATAACTCCTGGAAATGACTGTCTTAGAACGGCCAAAATAGCAGTGTGTGTCCAAGTTAAAGGAAATGGCAGGCTGTCTTCTTCTAATGGATTTATTACAATCTTTGCAAGCTGGGTAACGTTTGCTGTGGTCTGGAACAACATGGCGCACAAACTACTATCAGAAATGTAGCCAATATTACCTACAGATAATGTGTCATGAAACAAAAATGAACTAAATACACAGAGGAAGGAAACTAAATGAGCTCAAAAATACCTACAAATGAGGCATAATGATGCGATCTGTACATACAGCTAGCCTTGATTGCATGTTAGCATGGATTAGCTTGCAGTCATGCAGTGACCAAATATTCCTGATTAGCACTCCATAACAATAACATCAACAAAGCTCACTTTTGTGCATTCACGCACAGTATAAAATGTTTGGTGGACAAAATGAGACCAAGAAGGAGTATCATGAAACACGTCTTTCTGTGGCAGCGTCGGAGAACGTTATACATGTAAACAAACTGTTGAGTCACAGTCCCTCAGAGCGGTGAGTTTAAGGGTCGCTGAAATTAGTAGGACAAAACTGCGCTCAACAAAAACTCTCATCAGTGAAGCACAAATATATAAAACAGTGGGATTTTTAACAATTAGGAAGGTTTGTGTCGTGTTTGTCCTCCTACAGAAACCATATTAAAACAAAAAACATTTTTCACCCCATTTTTTTCCATTTTCATAAATTTTCTAAAAAGCTCCATGGAGCCACCAGGGCGCCATTAAAGAGCCACATGTGACTCTAGAGCCGTGGGTTGCTGACCCCAGCTATAGGGGGTTAAAATTACTTAATCACTTCTGCGTTGAATACCAATTAGGGATGTCCGATAATGGCTTTTTGCCGATATCCAATATTCCGATATTGACCAAACCCTTAATTACAGATACCGATATCAACCGATACTGATATATACAGTCATGGAATTAACACATTATTATGCTTAATTTGGACAACCAGGTATGGTGAAGATAAGGTCCTTTTTAAAAAAAATAAAAAAATGAAATAAGATAAATAAATTAAAAACATTTTCTTGAATAAAAAATAAAGTAAAACAATATAAAAACAGTTACATAGAAACTAGTAATTAATGAAAATGAGTAAAATTAACTGTTCAAGGTTAGTACTAATAGTGGACCAGCAGCACGCACAATCATGTGTGCTTACGGACTGTATCCCTTGCAGAATGTATTGATATATATTGATATATAATGTAGGAACCAGAATATTAATAACAGAAAGAAACAACCCTTTTGTGTGAATGAGTGTGAATGAGTTTAAATGGGGGAGGGAGGTTTTTTGGGTTGGTGTACTAATTGTAAGTGTATCTTGTGTTTTTATGTTGATTTAATAAAAAATAAAAAAATAAAAAAATAAAAATAAAAAAAACATACCGATAAAAAACAAAAACGATACAGATAATTTCCGATAATACATTTTAAAGCATTTATCGGCCGATAATATCGGCAGGCCGATATTATCGGACATCTCTAATACCAATTCTTTAAAAAATGCCTTTTGATAGGTACACACTAAAACATGTTGGGTTAAAAAATAAGCCAATTTCAACCCAACTGCTGGTTCAGAAAAAGACAACCCCCTTATTTGAGTTATTTTAACTCAACATTTTGCGTTAATTTTTTCAACCCAACTTCTCCGTTGAATTATTTAACCGAAAAGTTGAGTTATGATAACTTAATGTTGGGTTATTCCCAACCCGTTACGTGCGGGGGGTCGCAGCTTGCTGCGAGGTTCGTTTCCCCGGACCACTCCGGACAGGACGTGCAGGTAGGAACATGATTTATTTGTAGAACTCAAACAAGTACCAAAAACTGAAAAAAGCCAGAGGAAAAACGTGCCGATCGCACACTTAGCATAGGCAAACAAGACAAGGAATACTCACGTAACTGTAGCATAAGCAAACAAAGAAGCCAGGCCGACTGACCGGCAAAGACAGGCTTAAATAATACCTCTGATTAGTGCCAGGGGAACAGGTGAGCGTCCCGAACACCAATCAGAGGCAGGGGAAAATAATAAGTAGCCATGGTAACTAAACAAACTCTAGGGTGAACAACAACAGGAACTAAGGGATTCCAAAACTAACAGAAATGAACAAAAACATGATCCGAACCACGGATCATGATACAACCAAACTATTGGGTCGAACTATTTGACCCAACAGTTGAGTTATGCTAACTCAATGTTGGTTGATTCATAACCCAACTATTGGGTTGAATTTATTTCACACAAAAGCTGAGTTATGCTCACTACAATGTTGGGTTATTCCAACCCAAATATTGGGTTGTGCAATTTAGCGCTCCCTGACCCAATAGTTGGTTAAAAATTATACATTTTACTGCTGTTTTGTCCTACTCCTTTCCAACTACTAATCAAAAGTATTTTTGTTCCATTAAAATATACTCAAAAACAAGAAATGAGTGACAGTTTTTTTTTTTCAAAAGTTGCCGTGTATGGTCATAGTTGTCACGACTGGGTCACATTTTACTGCGTGGATCGTTATCCCAGGATGCAGACGGGACTCCGGAGGCAATGCGCAGGTAAGGAAATGATTTGTTTTCCATAAATCATGCGGGATACAAACAAAAGAGCACCAGCTTCTCGATAGCATGGGAAGCTGACGGAATAGCGAACAAGAAAAGCTTAGCATGTAAACAGGCAAACAAAAAGGCGAAGCTTAGCTCAGGAATCAAATTAGTAGCCGTCGTAACTGTTGCATGGAAGCAAATAAGAAAGCCAGACTGAGTGTGGGGAAAAGCAGGGAATAAGTAGCTCTCTGATTAGTGCCCAGGAGCAGGTGAGCGTCCAGAACACTAATCAGAGGCAGGTGAAAACAAATTGTAGTCATGGCAAATAAAACACAACCCCAGAGGGTGCTCAAAACAGGAACTAAGGGAGTCAAAAACTAAACAAACATGATCCGGGCAGCTGATTATGACAATAGTAGTTCTATACAGCATGCTCAAATAATTGAATGTACATAAGATGTGTGATTATAAATAATGTTAATGAGATTAATCCTTAAAACAATTCCCTTTAATACCTCTAAAGGCTGTGTGGACAGCACCTTTTAGCTCTTATTTCCAAAATTGTGTACACTACTAGGGATGATGTTTGATAAGAAATTATCGAGTTCGAGCCTATTATCGAATCCTCTTATCGAACCGATTCCTTATCGATTCTCTTATCGAGTCCAGATAGGTTGTAGTATATGGAAAAAAACCACACAATATTTGGTTTAAAAAAAGCTCACTTTTATTATATAAAAAAAATAAAAAAATCTAATAAATAAATAATTATTGACTGTTACCCCCCTAAAAAAATAAAATAAAATAAATAAATATTGACTGTTGTTACCCAAAGTATATTAAGTGGGATTTTTCAGCAAAACAAATATATCGATAACACAAAAACAAGCTGTCTCTGTGATCACTATAGGTGTATAAATAATAATATAGTGTTACATAAAATCAGTCCCTTGGGCAAAAAACTGAAAATAATACAGCTCTCCAAAAAGTGCACTTCTGCTGCTATTTGACATAACTGTTTGTTAAGATGCTTTGACATTTTTGCACTTTATTTCTTTATTGAGAGAAAATTCTATGAAGAGAAAAGTTGTTTGCAAATGTGGTTACAATGCTAAAAAAAGAAAAATTAAAGCTAAAAAAAGAAATACAATTTATTGAGTTAACATTATTTCTTTATACGGGGAAAGATGTGATGTTATAAACTAGGGAATATAACAACTACACTACCCAGCATGCAACGGGAGTGACGAGCATGCGCGGTAGACCCGAAAAGTGTTGTTGCATGTCACCACCCGGCAGCTAAGAATGAGGTTATGAACACGCTGTGAAAGTAAACGTCAAGAACTCAGCCAACACGCCTCGTCTGCATTATTTATAATTAGACAGACAACACATATACAGTGTGATTTAGTTTTGTTTACAAGGAAAGAAAAACAAAAGTTAAAAAAGGGGAGCTGTCATATTTGTTGTATGTGCTGCGGTTGCTTTAAGAACGTTGCGACAGCTGCCGTAAAGTAGGTGCGTTGCTAGCCTGGTTGCCATGTTTCCGGTTGGTCGTAAAATTGTTCTTCATGTGTTTGTACCCTGCTCAAATCTCTCAGTAAAGTTATTGATTGGATTATACCTTTTGTTTTGAACTTTATTACACCTTGGAGCGCTTTTTCCGGTCCATTGTTTTTCCTGCTTTCCCTATCTGCTCCTAATGACTGAGCTACGTGACGTCATTTCTTGTGATGTCTCACGGGGCATTTCTGGTCGGGACGGGATTGGTCCCAGGGATTCGAATAAAGAACCAACTCTTTTTCTTTACTATAGTGGTCTCGATTACGGGTACCGGTTCTCAAAAAGGGATTCGAGTCCGAGGACTCGGTTCTTTTCTTATCAAACAACCGGGATAACCGGTTTCAAGTATCATCCCTATACACTACTGAATTGGGGTCTTATGGCCACTTATGTGGACACTTATACTGCCATCTGGTGCTGTCAGAAGAGTATAACATACAATGGAATTTGGGGAAAAAAAGTGTAAAAATAAGATTTAGCATGTCACTAAACATGAAGTACACGTTTGTTACTTATGGACTAAGTACATCATATGAAAAGATTATTCTTAGTTTTTATTCTAATTAGGGTCCAATAAGCCCAAATAGCAAACAGAAAAAAAAAGCATGTAAACAAACAGCTTAGGCCTTAAGAGGTTAAGAAAAAAATATTTTTTTAATTGTAAAAAAAGCCTTTAAAACAACAACAAAAATGGCTCATAGTTTTGAAAACCCAGAAATTGAGTTAAAATAATATTCTTATAACCCAAAAAATGGATTGCTCTTTATTAAAATAACTCCAAAATTTAACCCAACACTCGCAGCTCATAAATTGAGTTATCAAAATAACCCAGCATGTTTCAGTGCGTAATCAGTTGTAATCAGTGTTTTTCTTATACGGTATCCACATTTGTCATTTGTCGTCACAAAACAACAAACGTACGGAATCAGTAGTCAGCCGTGTCACTCTCCTCAGCCCCATCTGCTCTATCATCAAGGAAAGAAGATGACACAATGAGCAAAGGTGATTCAGACGCTGGAACATCCGAGTCGAGGTGTACTCGTACAGCGCTTATGTGTGTGCAACAAGAACATTAGCACGTCTTGAATAGCGCCATTTTCCCCCCGCGCCTTGACTGATCATTCTGCACACTCATCAGCGTTCCTCTCTTTACAAATCCAATTCCATTCTGCCACTGCCAATTTCAGGTGTTCTCCCTCCGGATTGCAGGGCCGCGCCGATTTCAATAGAACAAACTGAAATTGGCAATTCACTCCCCCCCGTATCGATCCCGTCTTGTTTAAAGTGGGCACTCCACATCGAGAGCTGCCACCCGGCCAGGCTTATTCATGTACGCGCAGGAGTGCTCCATGCGACAAAACACATCTGAGAATATTCCAGAATGACATCGAATACACACTCTATTGTCAAAGGTATTTGGCCACCTGCCTTGACTCCCATATGAACTTGAAGTGCCATCCCATTCCTAACCCATAGGGTTCAATATGATGTCGGTCCACCTTTTGCAGCTATTGCAGCCTCAACTCTTCTGGGAAGGCTGTCCACAAGGTTGCGGAGTGTGTTTATAGGATTTTTCGACCATTCTTCCAAAAGCGCATTGGTGAGGTCACACACTGATGTTGGTCGAGAAGGCCTGGCTCCCAGTCTCCGTTCTAATTAATCCCGATGGTGTTCTATCGGGTTCAGGTCAGGACTCTGTGCAGGCCAGTCAAGTTCATCCACACCAGACTCTGTCATCCATGTCTTTAAGGACCTTGCTTTGTGCACTGGTGCACAGTCATGTTGGAAGAGGAGGGGGCCCGCTCCCAACTGTTCCCACAAGGTTGAGAGCATGGCGTTGTCCAAAATGTTTTGGTATACCGGAGCATTCAAAGTTCCGTAATACCATCAAAAGGTTCAGAGAATCTGGAGAAATCACTGCATAAAAGCGATGATATCACGGACTTACAGACCTCAGGCTGTACTGCTGCAAAAAGCGACATCAGTGTGTAAAGGATATCACCACATGGGCTCAGGAACACTTCAAAAAACCACTGTCAGTAAAGACAATTTGTCGCTACATCTGTAAGTGCAACTTAAAACTCTACTATGCAAAGCCAAAGCCATTTATCAACAACACCCAGAAACGCAGCCGGCTTCGCTGGGCCCGAGCTCATCTAAGTTAGTGATTATTTGATTATTTTTCAACCATTCTTCCAAAAGCGCATTGGTGAGGTCACACACTGATGTTGGTCGAGAAGGCCTGGCTCTCAGT
This sequence comes from Entelurus aequoreus, assembly GCF_033978785.1. Classification (NCBI taxonomy): domain Eukaryota; kingdom Metazoa; phylum Chordata; class Actinopteri; order Syngnathiformes; family Syngnathidae; genus Entelurus; species Entelurus aequoreus. Next base: position 63,628,029 of record NC_084743.1, on the reverse strand, counting down.
CTCCGTTCTAATTAATCCCGATGGTGTTTTCTGTCGGGTTACAGGTGCAGGCCAGTCAAGTTTATCCACACCAGACTCTGTCATCCATGTCTTTAAGGACCTTGCTTTGTGCACTGGTGCACAGTCATGTTGGAAGAGGAAGGGGCCCGCTCCAAACTGTTCCCACAAGGTTGGGAGCATGGCGTTGTCCAAAATGTTTTGGTATACCGGAGCATTCAAAGTTCCGTAATATCATCAAAAGGTTCAGAGAATCTGGATAAATCACTGCACATAAGCGATGATATCACAGACTTACGGACCTCAGGCTGTACTGCATCAAAAAGCGACATCAGTGTGTAAAGGATATCACCACATGGGCTCAGGAACACTTCCAAAAACCACTGTCAGTAAAGACAATTTGTCGCTACATCTGTAAGTGCAACTTCAAACTCTACTATGCAAAGCCAAAGCCATTTATCAACAACACCCAGAAACGCAGCCGGCTTCGCTGGGCCCGAGCTCATCTAAGATGGACCGATGTGTTGCTGCCATTAAATTCTAAGTTAGTGATTATTTGATTATTTCTCAACCATTCTTCCAAAAGCGCATTGGTGAGGTCACACACTGATGTTGGTGGAGAAGGCCTGGCTCTCAGTCTCCGTTCTAATTCATCCCAAAGGTGTTTTCTGTCGGGTTACAGGTGCAGGCCAGTCAAGTTTATCCACACCAGACTCTGTCATCCATGTCTTTATGGACCTTGCTTTGTGCACTGGTGCACAGTCATGTTGGAAGAGGAAGGGGCCCGCTCCAAACTGTTCCCACAAGGTTGGGAGCATGGCGTTGTCCAAAATGTTTTGGTATACCGGAGCATTCAAAGTTCCGTAATATCATCAAAAGGTTCAGAGAATCTGGATAAATCACTGCACATAAGCGATGATATCACAGACTTACGGACCTCAGGCTGTACTGCATCAAAAAGCGACATCAGTGTGTAAAGGATATCACCACATGGGCTCAGGAACACTTAAAAAAACCACTGTCAGTAAAGACAATGTGTCGCTACATCTGTAAGTGCAACTTAAAACTCTACTATGCAAAGCCAAAGCCATTTATCAACAACACCCAGAAACGCAGCCGGCTTCGCTGGGCCCGAGCTCATCTAAGATGGACCGATGTGTTGCTGCCTTTAAATTCTAAGTTAGTGATTATTTGATTATTTTTCGACCATTCTTCCAAAAGCGCATTGGTGAGGTCACACACTGATGTTGGTGGAGAAGGCCTGGCTCTCAGTCTCCGTTCTAATTCATCCCAAAGGTGTTTTCTGTCGGGTTACAGGTGCAGGCCAGTCAAGTTTATCCACACCAGACTCTGTCATCCATGTCTTTAAGGACCTTGCTTTGTGCACTGGTGCACAGTCATGTTGGAAGAGGAGGGGGCCCGCTCCAAACTGTTCCCACAAGGTTGGGAGCATGGAATTGTCCAAAACGTTTTGGTATCCTGGAGCAGGGGTCGGCAACCCAAAATGTTGAAAGAGCCATATTGGACCAAAAATACAAAAACAAAATTTGTCTGGAGCCGCAAAAAATTAAAAGCCATATTACATACAGATAGTGTGTCATGAGATATAAATTGTATTAAGATGACTTAAAGGAAACCAAATGACCTCAAATATACCTACAAATGAGGCATAATGATGCAATATGTACATATCGCTAGCCTAAATAGCATGTTAGCATCGATTAGCTTGCAGTCATGCAGTGACCAAATATGTCTGAATAGCACTCCACACAAGTCAATAACATCAACAAAACTCACCTTTGTGCATTCATGCACAAAGTTTAAAGTTTGGTGGACAAAATGAGACAGAAAAAGAAGTGGCATAAATCCTCTTCGTCGGTGTCGGAGAAGAACAGGCCGTAAATAAGCAGCACCGTTGTATAAGCCGCACCGTTGTATAAGCCGCAGGGACCAGAACGAGGGGAAAAAGTAGCGGCTTATAGTCCGGAAATTATGGTACTCGAATCAGTGAAGCATGTTTAATATAAACAGTGTGCTTTATAACATTTAGGGAGGTTTGTGTCATGTTTGTCCTCCTACAGAAACCATACTAAAACAAAAAATATATGTTTTTCCCCCTCATCTTTTTCCATTTTTCATACATTTTGGAAAAAGCTCCAGAGAGCCACTAGGTTGGCACTAAAGAGCCGCATAGAGCCGCGGGTTGCCGACCCCCGTCCTGGAGCATTCAACATTCCTTTCACTGGAACTAAGGAGCCAAGCCCAACTCCTGAAAAAAAACCCCACACCATAATTCCTCCTCCACCAAATTTCACGATGCAGTCCGAAATGTAGCGTTCTCCTGGCAACCTCCAAACCCAGACTCGTCCATCAGATTGCCAGATGGAAAAGCGTGATTCATCACTCCAGAGAAGGCGTCTCCACTGCTCTAGAGTCCAGTGGCGACGTGCTTTACACCAGTGGTCCCCAACCCTTTCTTAGCTGCGGACCGGTCAACGCTTGAAAATTTGTCCCGCGGACCGCGGGGGGGGGAGGGATTTTTTTTTTTTTTCCCATAAAGAAATACAATCAATCAATCAATCAATCAATCAATGTTTATTTATATAGCCCTAAATCACAAGTGTCTCAAAGGGCTGTACAAGCCACAACGACATCCTCGGTACAGAGCCCACATACGGGCAAGGAAAAACTCACCCCAGTGGGACGTCGGTGAATGACTATGAGAAACCTTGGAGAGGACCGCATATGTGGGTAACCCCCCCCCCCCCCCCCCCCCCCTCTAGGGGAGACCGAAAGCAACGGATGTCGAATGGGTCTGACATAACATTGTGAAAGTCCAGTCCACAGTGGATCCAACACATCAGCGGGAGTCCAGTCCACAGCGGGGCCAACAGGAAACCATCCCGAGCGGAGACGGGTCAGCAGCGCAGAGATGTCCCCAACCGATGCACAGGCTAGTGGTCCACCCGGGGTCCCGACTCTGGACAGCCAGCACTTCATCCATGGCCACCGGACCTATGCAACTCCCCCTTGCAAGGGACAGGGGAGAAGAGGAGAGAAGAAAAGAAACGGCAGATCAACTGGTCTAAAAAAGGGGGGTCTATTTAAAGGCTAGATTATACAAATGAGTTTTAAGATGGGACTTATATGCTTCTACTGAGGTAGCATCTCTAACTGTTACCGGGAGGGCATTCCAGAGTACTGGAGCCCGAATAGAAAACGCTCTATAGCCCGCAGACTTTTTTTTGGCTCTGGGAATCACTAATAAGCCGGAGTTCTTTGAACAACAATCATGTGTGCTTACGGACTGTATCCCTGCAGATTGTATTGATCTACATTGATATATAATGTATAAAATGTGTTTTTCTATGTTGATTTAATAAAAAAAAAACATTTTTTATTTTATTTTATTTTATTTTTTTCTGGTACCAATCGGTCCGTGGCCCGGTACCAATCGGTGGTTGGGGACCACTGCTTTACACCACTGCATCCGACACTTTGTATTTGACTTGGTGATGTATAGCTTAGATGCAGTTGCTCAGCCATGGAAACCCAAACCATGAAGCTCTCTGCGTACTGTACGTGGGCTAATTAGAAGGTCACACGCAGTTTGGAGCTCTGTAGCAACTGACTGTGCACTATGCACTTCAGCATTTGCTGACCCCTCTCTGCCAGTTTACGTGGCCTACCACTTGGTGGCTGAGTTGCTGTTGTTCCCAAATTCTTCCATTTTCTCATAATAAAGCCGACAGTTGACCTTGGAGTATTTAGGAGCGAGGAAATTTCACGACTGGGTTTGTTGCACAGGTGGCATCACTGAGATCCTGAGAGAGTCCCATTCTTTCACAAATGTTTGTAGAAACAGTCGCCATGCCTAAGTGCTTGATTTGATACACCTGTGGCCGGGCCAAGTAATTAGGACACCTGATTCTGATCATTTGGATGGGTGGCCAAATACTTTTGGCAATATAGTGTATTTACTTTGTAACCCTGGGGTCAGGGGTGCACACACTCATAAATGTCAGACGCATTTTGGGGCTTTTATTGACTGCCGCCTGCAAACATTTACTTAAACCTTTTAGAAAGAGGTTGCCAAAGGTTTCAGGATGTCTTTTAACTTGACAAGGCAAAGCCCCATTGGAATTGTTGTCAGTTCGAATAATTGACTGCGGTTAGAAGTTTCTCTTTTGTCTCTCTTTTAGTATTTGTCGGTCAACACCCGTAGTCCGAGGAAGTACTTTGAAATCGCGTCTTAAAAAAACACTGTACTCCTCAAAAACACCATGATTTCAATCATTTAAAGTACATTTTGTATGCATAGAAAAGGGAGAATGGATGCATTTTGGCTTAAAAAAAAAAAGGTAAAGTTGAAGCTTATAAACACTGCTCTCGTTAGTCGCAGTCGGTAGTGTTTTAGCAACTTCTGAATCACTCGTCCTCGCCTCCATGGCGACAAATAAACTGTTTCTTACAAATATCATTCCTGCAGGACGAGGAATAGCTAAAGATGCTTTACCACACATTAAGGAGGATACAAGAGCTGACCGCTAACAGCGAGGTAGCGCTCCTAAATGTAAACAAATGCCGTGGAAGGGTTTATACTAGGGGTGTCCAAACTTTTTCCACCGAGGGCCGCACACGGAAAAATTAAAGCATGTGGGGGCCATTTTGATATTTTTCATTTTCAAACCATAACAAAATATATGCATTTTTTATTTATTTTACCTTTAGGGGTCCCGGGGACCATAAAGGGTCTCAGTCATTAAAATGTTAAAAATAAGTCAGATTATTATTATTTTTTTTAACATTTAACACTTACAGTAAATCTCTATATCAACTTCAAGTTGATATCAAGTAATACAAATTTTAAAAAATGTTTTATGGCTTTTCTGTCAAAAACAACTTAGTTTTTTATAGTACAACTGAAATATGCAGTATTTAGTAATTAGAGCCCTAAAAGATCAATAATGCAGGACACCATTGATTTTAATTATTTCATATGTTTGAGTAATCACAGTGAAAAGATAAATAAAAAATCACTAAATATATTTGGGATCCAAATGGTGCCCCACTCATAAAGTGATACATTTTTATTAGGTTTTTCTTTTACTTTCAACACTTAAGTTACGAGATCAACTTCGGATATATCTGTCAATTTTATGCTGGAACTATTATTTTGTTTCTTTTATGCGCTTTTGTCAAAGAAAACTTTGATGTTTTTATATGGCTATTACACAATATATGCAATATTTACCACATAAAACATTTTAAAGTGAAATATTTGAAGTAATTGGAGCCCTGAAAATAATTCATTATAACATGGATTTTTTGTCATTATTTTTTTTTTTTTGAGCAATGGCAAAAAAATAAAAATGAAGAAAGACAAAAGACAAAAAAAACAGCCTGCATGGCAGCTTTTGTGTCAACATTGCAACTTTTTCTCGTTAGATTTCACCTCATTCCACTTTTTTTTAATGTTCTTTTTAATTTTACAATAGTATTTCCAGAATGTGTGGCGGGCCGGTAAACAATTAGCTGCGGGCCGCAAATGGCCCCCGGGCCGCACTTTGGACACCAATTGTTTACACAGACATCGATTGCAACGATTCCAAGAGCCGTACAAAGTCGATATTTATTAATATTACAAAATCTTTTGTATTGTTTATAAACCAATTAAATACGTCCCTTACCATGAATTGATTAATGTGGACCCCGACTTAAACAAGTTGAAAAACGTATTCGGGTGTTACCATTTAGTGGTCACTTGTACGGAAAATGTACTGTACTGTGCAATCCACTAATACAAGTTTCAATCAATCAATCAATGGACACAGGACAACTTTAATTATGACCAATGTATGATCCTTTAACTACTTTAACTTGGTATTGGATTGATAGCAAAATTACTCAAAACGTATCTAAAGTATCAAACAACAGAAGAATACGTAATTTTTTACATTTTAACAGAAGTGTAGATAAAACATGTTAAAACAGAAAGTAAGCCGATATTAACTGTGGACAAATAGATTATTAATCCATCATCATTTTGACAAAATAATAGAATGAGAAATGACACGATATGTTAAATTAGGAGCCTTAGTTTGCTTACTTACGACTAAAAGACAAGTTGTCTAGAATGTTCACTGTCTTATTTAATGACATAATTATTATTTAATTGCAGTAAGTAACGTGTGTTTAATGTGTCTTAAGATTTTCCGTTAAAATAAAGCCAATAATGACATTTTGTTATGATCCCCTATTATTTTGAAAAGTATCGAAATACATTTTGGGACATGTCCCAAAATATTGTTATCGAGACAACCCCAGTCGGGGCTAACTCAGAGGAACTACATTTTTGAGTTAGAAAAAGTAATAAGTATTGCCTTGCACATTTATAATAAAAGTTTGCGCCGAGAAGTTGGTGACCTTATAAATTCCACGTGCTCACAATCTATATTTGCTAGACATCGCTAGAAACACTTAGAAAGATGCTCGCAATATTTTTTTTTTTTTTTACCAAAAAGGAGTATTTTGAATATACCAGCTAAATAGGGATCACAAGTCTTGTGCTGAAAGATACAAACATCCCATCAGTGAAACAGGGTAAGTGATTGTTTTTTGTTCCTATTTCTGTCCATGAAACGTTTAGCACTAATGATATATCATTTGTTACTGGTGACTTCTGGCCAGAAGATCTAGAGGATTTGTCTAAAGCGTGTATCGATGAAAGTCTTGTTGGTGCCTCCGAGTTTCTGCTCCATAGAGAACGACGGATTTGATATTGGAGTGAAACAGCAGCAACGTTGTTTTTTCAGAGTTGACTCTACTCCAACATGTGTTCTTGATCTTAATCGCTTTGCCTATCCGTGCTTAGACTTCCTCATTGGTTATTCCCTGTTGGTCAATGACACTGCCCAGATAGGTGAAGGCTTCCACCTCCCCCAGAGGGCTTTCGTTGAGGGTCATCAGGTTCCTGTCGATGGCATTGATCCTGTGGATATTAGATTAGGGCCAAACTGTGAAGGTGTGGCGGCCAGATTGGTTGTCTTGTCTCCCAGTGTGTGACAGAAGGGCCAGATCATCTGTGAACTCTAAATCATCCAGCTGCCGACCGGGTGTCCACTGGAGACCGTTCATTTTTTGGGACTTGGTGGTCTTTAGAATCCAGTCATTTCACTTCAAATCGTTGTCAGCTTTCCCCCTTGGACAACTTGGCACCCAATTCCATCACAGCCTGTAGAGTGAAACAGCAGCAACTTTGTTTTTTCAGAGTTGACTCTACTCCGACATGTGTTCTTGAGCTGGATGAATGCTGACATTGCTTTGCCTATCCATGCGTAGACATCCTCATCTGTTCTTCCCTGATGGTCAATGACGCTGCCCAGATAGGTGAAGGCTTCCACCTCCTCCAGAGGGCTTCCATTGAGGGTCATCAGGTTCCTGTCGATGGCATTGATCCTGTGGATTTTAGATTAGGGCCAAACTGTGAAGATGTGGCGGACAGATCGGTTGTCTTGTCTCCCAGTGCGTGACAGAAGGGCCAGATCATCAGTGAACTCTAAATCATCCAGCTGTTTACCAAGTGTTCACTGGAGACCGTTCATCTTTTGGGACTTGGTGGATTCCAGGTAAGAGCTTGTCTGGTGATGTTGTTGGCTGGCTTTCATAGGGTGTGGACCATTATATCATCCTTGGCTGTTAGCTGACCAATTTTCTGCCAGGGTTCATTGATACTGGTGAGTTCTGGCCAGAAGATCTGGATGATTCGTCTGAGGCAAGAATCGATGAAGGTCTTGTTGGTGCCTCCGAGTTTCCGCTCCATAGAGAAGGACGGATTTGACATTGGAGTGAAACAGCAGTCACTTTGTTTTTTCAGAGTTGACTCTACTCCAACATGTGTTCTTCAGCTGGATGAACGCTGACATTGCTTTGCCTATCCGTGCTTGGACATCCTCATCGGTTCTTCCCTGTTGGTCAATGACCCTGCCCAGATAGGTGAAGGCTTCCATTGAGGGTCATCAGGTTCCTGTCGATGGCATTGATCCTGTGGATTTTAGATTAGGGCCAAACTGTGAAGATGTGGCGGACAGATCGGTTGTCTTGTCTCCCAGTGCGTGACAGAAGGGCCAGATCATCAGTGAACTCTAAATCATCCAGCTGTTTACCAGGTGTTCACTGGAGACCGTTCATCTTTTGGGACTTGCTGGATTCCAGGTAAGAGCTTGTCTGGTGATGTTGTTGGCTGGCTTTTGTAGGGTGTGGACCATTATCTCATCCTTGGCTGTTAGCTGACCAATTTTCTGCCAGGGTTCATTGATACTGGTGAGTTCTGGCCAGAAGATCTGGATGATTCGTCTGAGGCAAGTATCGATGAAAGTCTTGTTGGTGCCTCTGAGTTTCTGCTCCATAGAGAAGGACGGATTTGACATTGGAGTGAAACAGCAGTCACTTTGTTTTTTCAGAGTTGACTCTACTCCAACATGTGTTCTTCAGCTGGATGAACGCTGACATTGCTTTGCCTATCCGTGCTTGGACATCCTCATCGGTTCTTCCCTGTTGGTCAATGACCCTGCCCAGATAGGGGAAGGCTTCCATTGAGGGTCATCAGGTTCCTGTCGATGGCATTGATCCTGTGGATTTTAGACTAGGGCCAAGCTGTGAAGATGTGGCGGCCAGATCGGTTGTCTTGTCTCCCAGTGTGTAACAGAAGGGCCAGATCATCGGTGAACTCTAAATCATCCAGCTGCCTACCAGATGTCCACTGGAGACCGTTCATCTTTTGGGACTTGGTGGTCTTTAGAATCTAGTCAACGGCGAGAGGAGACTTCACTACACTTCAAATCGTTGTCAGCTTTCCCCCTTGGACAACTCGGCACCCCATTCCATCACAGCCTGTAAATTTGAACTGAAACAATTAGATTAGGCTCAGTGCAATACCAATAACAACATTATAAACAAGAAAGGACTAGGACAGGGCAAATAACCCTTGTCCTGATCAAACGATTGATGCAAGGAGGTTAGGTATTAAATATGAATCAGCTATGGACAAAATCCAATCACAAAGTGTTTAAGTTTGTGTCACGGATTGTGAACGAAGCAGGGTGGGGAGGACCGCCTGTCACCCTTACACATCAGGCGGCGACAGCGGCACCGGCAGGAGCTCAGATCACCTCCAAACGTGACAAGATTAGTGAGGCTCTGGGCCTGAACTTGTTTGGCGTTACACATGACACCTGTCATAAATGACATCCGTCATAAATGACGACCGTCAAAACGTCCCCCTGAAAGCCAGCAGGGTCACGACAAGGACGCGTTGACGCCATCTTGCAGTCACGTTGTGAATGGTGTCAACGGTTTTCATTTAAGCCCTAGAACATCCGAGTGAAATTTAAGACCTCTGACTTGTACTTTCCTGAAAGGTTTCTCCAAAGTCCCTCCACTTTTATATTCATTGCATATTTTTTTTTATTTGGGCTGTCAAAGTTTACAAGGTAAGTCATGCGATTAATCACAAAACTGTATCGCATTAATCATATATAAATGCCGATTTTTTTTATTTTGACTGCACATGCTCCTTTACCTCAACCGCGAATGGTTAGCTGAAAGGCGGAGCAGGTTGCTTTACGGTCAATGATCAGGTCACTTCATACGTCAGTGCAAAGACGAGCGAGGTGACACCGACTGGTGGCAAATTTTACTTCAAAATAAACCCCAATGATACTTTGGATCAATGTTTTTTCACCAAGTATCACCTCAGAAAAAAAGTGTCTCTCCAAGTACCACCATATTGACCAATATTAAAATACAGGAGCGTAGGAAGTATTCATTAAAAACCCGGCAGAGGTTTTATAAACAAGTACCGTAATTTCCGGACTTTTTTCCTACACTTTGAACCTTGTGGCTGATAAAACTGTGCAGCTAATTTGTGGATTTTTCTTTGCTGACGGCCATAAAACTGATAGTGTAAAAAAACACATGAACAGGTGTTTTATTGTTTTTGCTACAGCAACAGTGTCCTTCCATTAAGTGCTTTCAACCGGAAATAGATATATTTTAGCCTTCCATAGCGTTTCTACTCGTATGGATTTTTAATTGTTCACTCCAAGCAACGTGTGTAAGTTTTACAACATAACTAAAACAATTTATACTCACTACACTGTCCCATGTGTGATGTATGTAGGAGTGTCTTCATGCATATTTGTAATGACGCTAAAGTCGTTAAAGTTGGCTAATACGCTAACACATTTACGAGTGTCTGTGTTAGTATTATCAACTTGCAATAGTATTATTTTTGTATTGTTTCAGTCTCACAAATTCCTCAGTAAATTCACAAAAACGCCACAGTGTACTTATTGCGTCTGTTTAGCTGATTGGAGAGCTTGCTTCCGCAGCTCGTGGGTCCATGACGATGACTTATGTTTTGCTTGATCAGCCGTTTTACTGCCGTGTTACAGACACCGTTTGGAAAAAAATTAAGGTATGTAAATAAGCATTTCCGGAATCTTTCTGTGTAAATAATTCATTTTGCAACGTTTATATCTGCAGTTTGTAGTCCGGCACGGCTAATATATGGAAAAATATTTTTTTCCCCCGAATATTTTGTGGGTGTGGCTTATACGCCGGTGCGCTCTATAGTCTGGAAAATATGGTATTTTTTATAATTTTGGCCACTGTAACATTACGCACAGTTTGATCAGTAACACTGTGTTTGAACATAGACAAATAAAACACAACTTTAATGAAGCGATTCTTTGACATACCACTAGATGGAGCCCGTGTACCATTGGTGGTACACGTACCACAGTTTGAGAATCACTGTTTTAGATACAACAGCGAATTTTGAACAAATAATTGACATGTATTCAAGTAAAACCTCTAAAGCATGTTCCTGTATGTCATTTTGACAATTGCATTTGTGTCAATATATATATATATATATATATATATATGTGTATATATATATATATATATATATATATATATATATATATATATATATATATATATATATATATATATATATATATATATATATATATGTATATATATATATATATATGTATATATATATATATATATATATATATATATATATATATATATATATATATATATATATATATATATATATATATATATATATATATATTTTTTTTTTTTAAAGTTAATTTAAATCATTTATGCAAATAATTTACTGTGATTAATCGCAATCAATCAAAATGCAAGTGCGATTAATCTGATTAAAACATGTTATCTTTTGACAACTCTAGTTACTGTTGCGTCTGACCAGTCTTCCCTCTCAGGGAATTAAAGTCACTGGTCAATCCCAAGTTCTTTAGATGACATATATGCAGAGTAAGAAGGACCATCAAGACAGAATAGGAATATTATCAAGTTTTACTAAAGCTTCAGGAGACCAGCCCACACCAATACATTCATACCGGCTTCTCGAATTGGTCTAACATTCAAACGGAAGAGACAACTTCTTAAATACGAAGAAAGCCCCCACCCTGTCCAGAAAGGAATACAGCCTCATTGTTCTAATACAGATAAGATAAACAAGGGAGTACTCCAATTCCTACATTCCGAGTCTTCAAGGTAAAGCACACAGTTTACTTGGGGACACAAGATAAAAAAATAGAAAGAGTACAAATGGAAAAACACTCACTGCTTTAAACATGACTATGAATAAAGAAATAACTCTTAAACATATATGCATTCTCCACATTACCCATGGTCTATAATCAGATGCAAGCATAGCTCTGATATACAGGATCCTCTACAATGTTATGCAATAGGCTAAAATTATTAGGTTGGTAAATAAAACAGCTCTTAAGTTACTTTAGTACGAAGCAATAGAAAGCCACTTTTTCTACGGTATTTTCTGCCTTTTATAAACTAAACATACATTTATCTTTTGCATCTCACATTTTTAGGACACATTAAGACATGTTTGCAGAGGCTCTGAAGGAAGGCAACCAAATGATTCAGTACTCTTGGACATGTCTTGGTTCATAACTGATGTATTTTCGGTTCACAGTGGGATGGATATGTTGAAAAACTGCCATCACACTGATGAGTTTGGCGTCGGAACCAGCGCCAGTCGACATATATGTATCCGTGAAGTATTTTGGAGAGTCTTGTCCGTGCTGCAGGAAGATTTTCATAGAACAACTTTTTTTCTATTGAAATCCATGTTAGTTCATTCAAATTGAGCTCATAAACATCGCATGACTGATTTTTATAAATACCATGTCAATTAACTACATTATATCGACAAATAATCCTTAATATGGAACATAACTTCCACTTATGTATAAAGAGGAGGTTCCACTGTAACATTTTGGTTTTAGTTTAGTATTTATTTAGCAGGGACAATGTATAAACACATTAATCTTTGCCAAAAAAATCTAAGTTTTAATTTTTTTATTTTTTACCAGATTTAGCTGCACCTACATAACATCTGCAGTCCGGGTTCATAAAAATACAGAATAAAATACAATAGCACTTGATAAAATAAACATCCATCTGTCAGGTTCAAACACTGATGACATCTATTAAACAGACAAGAAGCAAGGAATTAAACATAGACAGAATTCAATTTAGCTCATTGAGGCAAAACATCTGGGCTGTACTCTTTGCACAGTCTTCCACCACGCTCTGACAAAAGGGGTCCACGCCTCCTCTTTTATTTGGATATTCCCTGATTACATAGCAACACCTGTTTTTAAAGGGAGGGAGGTCGTAAACAGCCATCGCATTTGGTTACAAAACAGTTCAAAGAAAAGGTGCCTGGAGAGGGGCCAGGTCCTGCTTCCTCTCCGCTTTGTAGATCTCGGGTCAAGACAAAAATCTTCCTGCGGATTACAATAGATCAAAGAAACCCCACACCTTCATGCCGCTTCCCATCCTACACAGTGGAGTTTTACAAGCCTTCTGCTTGGTAAGATCAAAGACAGCTTTTGTCTGCTCGCCGGGAAGTCATTGAAACACAAAGTTTTGTGATAACTTAGATACAATTATTCTGATAACATCCGTCCATATACTCATCCATTTACAGTCTTTAAGAATTACTATGAATAGTGTTAATGTTGACGATACTGATTTCCCAATCATATTGTACTTTCTTGACATTTGGTGATAAATCATTTAGGTCAGAGCATACTTTCAGAAATTTTCTCAATTTGCCCAAATATTGGCATTTGAAGTTCAAAGTTGGACTTTGGTTGTAATGATAAGAAAATGTGATAATTCTTATCACTGTATTGTTGAATGTGCTGAAAAAGTACTTACCCTATTTTCGTGACGATAGCGCCCACCGGTTTATAAACCTATTACATTTTGGAAGAAAAAAATTGTTTTTTCAAATATTACATTGCAGAAAGATTTTGTAAATGTTTATGTACATACATTAGTTGTTTCCAAAAGGTGTCTGTAATACGGCAGTAAAACGGCTGATCAAACAAAACAGAAGTCATCGTCATGGACCCACTAGCTGCGGAAGCTAGCTCTCCAACTAGCTAAACAGACTCAATAACTCCAAGTTAACTATCTATTGAATTCACTGAGGAATGTGTGAAACTGAAACAATACAAGTGAATGCGACTGTAGTAATACTAACATAGATACTTGTCAACGTGTAAGCATATTAGCTAACACTCGCTTGATTACATTGTTATAGCACGTACGAATATGAATAAAAACACTCCGACATGCATCACACATGGGACGGTTTAATCAGTATAAATAGTTTTAGTTATATTGTAAAACTTACAAACGTTGCTTGGAGTGATAAATGAAGAATCCATACAAGTAGAACAACAACAAACAGAACCATAACAAGAACAACCACAACAACAACAGAACAGCATCAGCAAATATGATATGTACAAATATGATACGGAAAGTGAAAGCAGTTAGTGAAGTAAATATTAATAACACCGTAAAGACAATGAGCATTATTACACTACAAATGGAGCAATACAAATACCAATAGAAATAGCACTATTGATAATGAATAATAACAATAATTACCTCTGTTATCAACAATACAAAATTTTCAAATGCAACAATATATATGTATGTAACAACTTAGAATTTAATGGCAGCAACACATCGGTCCATCTTAGATGACCTCGGGCCCAGCTGAGCTGGCGGGGTTTCTGGGTGTTGTTGATAAATGGCTTTGCCTTTGCATAGTAGAGTTTTAACTTACACTTACAGATGTAGCGACAAACTGTAGTTACTGACAGTGGTTTTCTGAAGGGTTCCTGAGCCCATGTGGTGATATCCTTTACACACTGATGTCGCTTTTTAATGCAGTACCGCCTGAGGGATGGAAGGTCACTTAATATCATCGCTTACGTGCAGGGATTTCTCCAGATTCTCTGGACCTTTTGATGACATTACGGACCGTAGACGGTGAAATCCCTAAATTCCTTGCAATAGCTCGTTGAGAAATGTTGTTCTTAAACTGTTCGACAATTTGCTCACGAATTTGTCCACAAAGTGGTGACCCTCGCCCCATCCTTGTTTGTGAATGACTGAGCATTTCATGGAATCTACTTTTATACCCAATCATGGCACCCACCTGTTCCCAATTTGCCTGTTCACCTGTGGGATGTTCCAAATAAGTGTTTGATGAGCATTCCTCAACTTTCTCAGTCTTTTTTGCCACTTGTGCCAGCTTTTTGGAAACACGTTGCAGCCATCACATTCCAAATGAGCTAATATCTGCAAAAAAATAACAATGTTTTCAAGTTCCAACATGAAGTACCTTGTATTTTCAGTCTATTCAATTGAATATACAGTATATTGAAAAGGATTAGCAAATCACTGTATTCTGGTTTTAATTATGATTTACACAACGTGCCAACTTCACTGGTTTTGGGTTTTGTATAATTCAAGAAATAACATCAACACATATGAACACACACAAAACTGGTACAGTTGAGTACAGTATTGCTTTTCAGGTGCCAAGAATTGGTACCGTTTTGGTTCAAATGTGACTATTGTTTCAAAATGCATATAAAGACTCTGTGGCATGGATTATATTACTGCTTGGAAAGGTTATAAAATACCAGGAATGCAAAATAATGGGGCAACATCTAATCCAATCATAACATACACTATATTGCCAAAAATATCAATACATGCAAATAAATAAATAAATCCCTTGGCCCGGCCATAGGTGGATACAATCAAGGACTTAGGCATGGAGACTGTTTCTACAAACATTTGTGAAAGAATGGGCCGATTTCCAGCATGGAACTGTCATTGGATGCCACCTGTGCAACAAATCCAGTTGTGAAATGTCTGATGGACGAGTCTGGGTTTGGAGGTTGCCAGGAGAACGGTACATTTCGGACTGCATTGTGCCGAGTGTGACATTTGATGGAGGAGGATTTATGGTGTGGGGTTGTTTTTCAGAAGTTAGTTCCAGTGAAAGGAACTTTGAATGCTCCAGGATACCAAAACATTTTGGACAATTCCACGCTCCCAACCTTGTGGGAACAGTTTGAAACGGGCCCCTTCCTCCTCCAACATGACTGTGCTTGACTGGCCTGCACAGAGTCCTGACCTGAACCCGATAGAACACTTTTGAGATGAATTTGAACGGAGACTGAGAGCCAGGCCTTCTCGACCAACATCAGTGTGTGACTTCACCAATGCGCTTTTGGAAGAAAATTAATATAAACACACTCCGCAACCTTGTGGACAGCCTTCCCAGAAGATTTGAAGCTGTATTAGCTGCAAAAGGTGGACCGACATCATATTGAACCCTATAGGTTAGGAATGGGATGGCACTTCAAGTTCATATGTGAGTTATGGCAGGTGGCCAAATACTTTCGGCAATATAGTGTACGTGGTTAACTAAACGGCAACACTGCGCGCGCGCACGCGGTTTTAAGGAACCGTGGGTGTGCAAGGTCTGTGCGCCGTCCTCCGATTGAATTAGCTCGCTTCTCGGGAGATGATGTCAAGTTTATTCCTCTCATCGCGTCGTGCGAGGGTAGCAACCAGGAATCTCCTCGTTGCCGTGGCAACTCTGAGCTAGTGAACTTTTGTCGGGTGCCAAGAACTCGCCTGCAGTAAAGGGTTGGTAATGTGTGTGTGTGTGTGTGTGTGTGTGCTACCTCACTGAGTTTTTGAAAGATAGAAAGAAAACTGTGTATGTGCTTTTCTATGTGAGGGACTGCACCCCCCCCCTCCCCCCGCCCGCCCCCCCCCCTCGTTCTGTCACTCTCACTCCGGCAGCTGCCTGACTTGCTTTCTTTTTCCTCGCTCCCCCCCCCTCGCTCTTGCAGATATGCTGCCGTTTCAATGCTTCCCCCTCTTTCATTAAAAATTACTTCAAGGGACTACTCATCTTCATCGGCACATTTCTTTGCTGCTCACAAGAAAAACAAAAAAAACCCTGCATTAACATACTTACGTCTCTCCACCATCTCCGACCCGCCATCCAGCCTTGTGGCGTATTTATTTTTGTGTGAGCAGAGTTAGGGAACGTGAATGTTCCTCTGTCACAAGGGGTGTCAGACTCATTTTAGCTCAGGGGCCAAATGGAAGAAAACCTAATCCCAAGAGGGCCTTAGTGATACAATTATGGCATGAAAATTTAAAAATAAAGACAACTTCCATTTTTTTTACACTACCGTTCGAAAGTTTGGGGTCACCCAAACAATTTTGTGGCATAGCCTTCATTTCTAAGAACAAGAATAGACTGTCGAGCTTCAGATGAAAGTTCTCTTTTTCTGGCCATTTTGAGCGTTTAATTGACCCCACAAATGTGATGCTCCAGAAACTCAATCTGCTCAAAGGAAGGTCAGTTTTGTAGCTTCTGTAAGGAGCTAAAGTGTTTTCAGATGTGTGAACATGATTGCACAAGGGTTTTCTAATCATCAATTAGCCTTCTGAGCCAATGAGCAAACACATTGTACCATTAGAACTAGAGATGTCCGATAATATCGGTCTGCCGATATTATCGGCCGATAAATGCGTTAAAATGTAATATCGGAAATTATCGGTATCGTTTTTTTTAATTATCAGTATCGTTTTTTTATTTATTTTTTTTATTTTTTTAATTTTTATTAAATCCACATAAAAAACACAAGATACACTTACAATTATATTAATAATAATTAATATTATAATAATAATAATATAATAATAATATACCGCCCACAATTAATAATTGTGGGCGGTATAGCTCGGTTGGTAGAGTGGCCGTGCCATCAACCTGAGGGTTGCAGGTTCGATCCCCGCTTCCGCCATCCTAGTCACTGCCGTTGTGTCCTTGGGCAAGACACTTTACCCACCTGCTCCCAGTGCCACCCACACTGGTTTAAATGTAACTTAGATATTGGGTTTTCACTATGTAAAGCGCTTTGAGTCACTAGAGAAAAGCGCTATATAAATATAATTCACTTCAATTCACATTAGTGCACCAACCCAAAAAACCTCCCTCCCCCATTTACACTCATTCACACTCATTCACACAAAAGGGTTGTTTCTTTCTGTTATTAATATTCTGGTTCCTACATTATATATCAATATATATCAATACAGTCTGCAAGGGATACAGTCCGTAAGCACACATGATTGTGTGTGCTGCTGGTCAACTAATAGTACTAACCTTTAACAGTTAATTTTACAAATTTTCATTAATTACTAGTTTCTATGTAACTGTTTTTATATTGTTTTACTTTCTTTTTTATTCAAGAAAATGTTTTTAATTTATTTATCTTATTTTATTTGATTCATTTTTTTAAAAAAGTACCTTATCTTCACCATACCTGGTTGTCCAAATTAGGCATAATAATGTGTTAATTCCACGACTGTATATATCGGTTGATATCGGTATCGGTTGATATCGGTATCGGTAATTAAAGAGTTGGACAATATCGGCATATCGGATATCGGCAAAAAGCCATTATCGGACATCCCTAATTAGAACACTGGAGTGATAGTTTCTGGAAATGGGCCTGATTACACCTATGTAGATATTGCACCAAAAACCAGACATTTGCAGCTAGAATAGTCATTTACCACATTAGCAATGTATAGAGTGTATTTCTTTAAAGTTAAGACTAGTTTAAAGTTATCTTCATTGAAAAGTACAGTGCTTTTCCTTCAAAAATAAGGACATTTCAATGTGACCCCAAACTTTTGAACGGAAGGGTATATTTTTTTTACTTTGGCCAAAAATAGGACAATCACATTCTTAAAATCTACATATTACCACTAACCCTCTTGGCAAAACACTTTGTTATTTGAAAATCCCGAAGAAAAAATTACAAAAACACCATGAAGAACACAAAGAACTTAGACTTTGTCAGTTTAGTGTTTTTACAAAGCCATTAAACTATAAGCACTTCTTAAAGTACCACTGATAGTCGCACACACACACACACACTAGGTGTGGTGAAATTACCCTCTGCATTTGACCCATCCCCTTGTTCCACCCCCTGAGAGGTGAGGGGAGCAGTGAGCAGCAGCGGCGGCCGCGCTCTGGAATCATTTTGGTGATTTAACCCCCAATTCCAACCCTTGATGCTTTATAGTCTTTGGTATGACACGGCCGGGGTTTGAACTCACGATCTGCCGATCTCAGTGCGGGCACTCAAACCACTAGGCCACTGAGCAGGTTTTGTTGTCTTTCTAGTTAGCGGTTCACCATTAAAGGCGTGTTTGGAAAAGCAACCCAACCGCCGCATTGGTGAAATCCACAAATACCGCAACACGTTCATTTATCGTCATTCAAATATGACAATTAAAATATAATCAAAACAATTGTTGAGAAATGACGCCGTAACATAACTTCAAACTTAACCAATGTGAACTCATCCATGCAGACTGGACACTGGCCGAGAGTTAGTGGGTGGCCGAGGGTGGAGTCGGCTCTCTTGGTTGCTTTGTTGGGTCTGCTCCTGTCTCTGGCCATGCACCCCCCCGCCCCCACCCCAGCAGATGATGGCGTGCAACACCGTTGTTTTTTTTGTTGTTGTTTTACTTTTGTAGCTGTATGTAGAAATAACTGGTTGCATCGGCGCTGCTCAGCTTTAATGTCCTTTGTGTTCTTTGATGTTTGATGTTTCCCTCTTGCACACATGCTTATGTGTGCTATGGCTATGAGGGTTTTTTCCCCCCTTGGCCTCAGTCTGGACCCCCTCTCCAGGGGCCCAGGCTTTGACTCTCACCTTTTTTGTAAGGGGCACCGGAAGTTGGCAGACCCGTCAGCGATCCTGTTCTGTCTCCCTATAATGTTTGTCTGCTCTTGAATGTGATTGTGCTGAAAATCTTAATTTCCCCTCAGAGACACATAAAGTATCTCTGATTTTGATTCCGATTCTGAACATGCTAGAATTAGGCATACAATAAAATACAACAAACAGCAAATCTAGAAACACATTTTTACAATGGAGTTCAGGGTGCGCATCGTGCATTCGACCAATATATGTGCTGAAAATCTTAATTTCCCCTCAGAGACACATAAAGTATCTCTGATTTTGATTCCGATTCTGAACATGCTAGAATTAGGCATAAAATAAAAAACAACAAACAGCAAATGTAGAGACACATTTTTACAATGGAGTTCAGGGTGCACATCGTGCATTCGACCAATTGCGAATGCTGCATGGAACTCTCTTTTTTTTTTTCATAAAGAAATACTATCAGGTGTGCTTACGGAATGTATACCTGCAGACTGTATTGATCTATATTGATATATAATGTTTATATTGTGTTTTTTATGTTGATTTAATAAAAAGAAAACTTTTTATTTTTTTAATTTTTTAATTTTTTAAATTTCTTGTGCGGCCCGGTACCAATCGCGGCCCGGTGGTTGGGGACCACTGCGCTACAGCATTAGTCCGCTGCCGTCCACAACAAGAGCAGCTGATTGCTTGCACCTGCGCTGACCGGAGTAGCTGCAGCAAATCCATAGGGCGCCTAAAGCCATCTTTAAACACTGTCATGTGTCATGTGGGTTACACTTGAATTGCTATTGCGACATCCGGTGGACACATTTTGAACAGCAGTTTCTTTCATTAAAAAAAATCGGAGCTCAATGTTTATACTTAGCAAACTCATCTTGCGGGCCGCGGGGCGTATTAAACCTGTCTGAGGGGCCGTACGTTTGACACCCCTGCTCTATCAGATGCACGGGTGAGTGTGTGTTACATGGAGTGAATGGCTTGTTGTTGCGGTTTTGCTGTGCCTGCCAACACAGAGCCCTTCTCTTCGACTCCAGTTAATCAATATGCAGCTCTTCCCTGCATCACTGTCCTGGTGTTACACACGCGCGCACACACACACTCACGCACACACACACACACACACACGCATGCACGCAAAGGCAAATGAACGCACGTGCTTCATCGAAATTCCTCGCTGGCCTTGTGGTAAAAAAAAATGTTTTTTTCAAAAATGGTGTGTGTAAAAACAGAAGTGCAAAGCACAGAAGTTGGATGGCGTCCAAAATCCTAAACACACATTTGGATGTGCGAACGCACACTGGAAAACACTAAGATTCCATCTTACTCTGCGCCGCACAAACATCACAGTGCTAACTCAAATGGGACTGAGGCGGCAGAGGTCTCAAGCATCACTTCCCGTGATAAGCATCACGTACCGTAGATTACGGACCTTACGCCGCTACTTTTTTCCTACGCTTCGTGCCCTGCGGCTTATAAAACGACGCGACTTATTTATGGAGTTTTCTTCGCTAACGGCCATAATGTATACACAAGCAAAGACATTGAAAAGGTGTGTAATTGTTTGTGCTATGGCGCCATCTTTTGGACAAATGTGCGCACTGCAGATGCTGCAGAATGAATGTCGACAGCAGGGGGGCCCACACTTTTTTCAGCAGGCGAGCTATATATATATATATATATATATATATATATATATATATATATATATATATATATATATATATATATATATATATATATATATATATATATATATATATATATAAATTATTTTAATAAATATATATATATCCATATAAATTATTTAAAAGAAAAAAAAAAGAAATATATATATATATATATATATATATATATATATATATATATATATATATATATATATATATATATATATATATATATATATATATATATATATATATATACAGTATATATATAAATTATTTTTAAAAAAATATATATATGTATATCTATATATATATATATATATGTATATATGTTTATATATATATATATATATATATATATATATATATATATATATATATATATATATATATATATATATATATATATATATATATATATATACACACTGTATATATATATATATATATACAAAACCCAAAACCAGTTAAGTTGGCACGTTGTGTAAATGGTAAATAAAAACAGAATACAATGATTTGCAAATCCTTTTCAACCTATATTCAATTGAATAGACTGCAAAGACAAGATACTTAACGTTCGAACTGGAAAACGTTGTTATTTTTTGCAAATATTAGCTCATTTGGAATTTGATGCCGGCAACATGTTTCAAAAAAGCTGGCACGGGTGGCAAAAAAGACTGAAAAAATTGAGGAATGCTCATCAAACACTTATGCATCATGTGGCCATGGAAAAGCGCCTGTAGACATCCAATATAAGGCAAATAGGGAAAAACACAATCGTGCCTATAACAGAAACTCTTTCAGATAGCTCATGTTCTAGAATTACGAAAAAGAACGTGTAATTTCACATTGATTCAGACACTAATTTGTTTGCCAAAATTAGCATCAACGGCTTATACGACACGGAGAATTAATACAAAACCCAAAACCAGGGAAGTTGGCATGTGTAAATCGTAATTAAAAACAGAATACGATGATTTGCTAATCTTTTTCAACCTATGTTCAATTGAATAGACTGCAAAGACAAGATACTTAACGTTCACACTGGAAAACGTTGTTATTTTTTGCAAATATTAGCTCATTTGGAATTTGATGCCTGCAACATGTTTCAAAAAATCTGGCACGAGGGGCAAAAAAGACTGATAAAGTTGAGGAATGCTCATCAAACTCTTATTTGGAACATCCCACAGGTGAACAGGCTAATTGGGAACAGGTGGGTGCCATGATTGGGTATAAAAGCAGCTTCCATGAAATGCTCAGTCATTCACAAACAAGGATGGGGCGAGGGTAACCACTTTGTGAACAAAAATGGGAGCAAGTTGTCGAACAGTTTAAGAACAACATTTCTCAACGGGCTATTGCAAGGAATTTAGGGATTTCACCATCTACGGTCCGTAATACCATCAAAAGGTTCAGAGAATCTGGAGAAATCACTGCACGTAAGCCATGATATTACGGACCTTCGATCCCTCAGGTCAGGCCTGGCCCTAACCAATCTGGCGCCCTAGGCAAGATTTTAGGTGGCGCCCCCCCACATCGGCAGTGAAGTGTATATACTCACAAGAAACCGAATAGCTTTGTCTTTGACCTTTTTTTTTACTTAAAGAAAGCAAATTAACATATTATATGAGAATATTATGTTATGATTATCTTTAACTGAATCACAGCAGTGCTCAAATTAAAAAACAGCATTCCCTCTCATGTGATATTGCTTAATTAACATTAATGATGTGCACTTTAACAACTAGGCTTACAACTATACCTAATATATAAAGGGGTGGAAAAGTGACTATTACCTGCAGGGCAAACATTAGCTAACCAGAAAGCAATAATAATGTAAACAAAAAACACCTGCTTAAAAGATCTAATACAAATGTCCCTGAGGAATGTAAGGTGGGAGTACTGTAATTACCTAACGTTACATTATTATTTTCCATAACAATTTAGCCCCCTCCACAATATTAACCCGACGTTAAAACAGAACTAGCTATTTATTGATTAGCAATTGCCGAATCATGTAACATTAGCTTAATGCTAAAAAGCCAGGTTACTATCACATTCTGTAACAGACAAATAATTTCATGTAGGCTAACGTTACATACCTGCTACCTCTGTCTTTTTCTCGTTTCTCCTCCTCTTTTTTTCTCTTTTTTCTTCCCTGGGCACCTGACAGTTTTGGCCGTTTTGACATCTTGTGTTTATTTTTTGATGTGGTGACGTCCAAAAAGAGTCATGATACTTGTATTTGTATTTGTTGTAACAAATAATATTTCTATTAAATAGGCTTTACTTTGCATTTTAATTAACTTGGGATTATTTTTTGTATTTAGAAATAATAGTACCAACTTTTTTTTTTTTTTTTTTCTCCAACATTTGTGGCACTGGCGTGGCACCCCCTGATGGACGGCGCCCTTAGCATTTGCCTATACGGCCTATGCCACGGGCCGGCCCTGCCTCAGGTAGTACTGCATCCAAAAAGCAACATCGGTGTGTAAAGGATATCACCACATGGGCTCAGGAACACTTCAGAAAACCACTGTCAGTAACTACTAAAGTGTCATGTAAAGTCACTTTTTAGACTTAAGAGTTAATCTTTCATGTTATCAGTTTGATAACTTTTGTTTTTCTCTTTCCCTTTGTCCTTTCCTTTATTTTAACTGGATTTGCGTATGTTCTGTAACTGTATCTGTGTACTGTTATTTTTATTTTTTTGAGAATTAACTTTTCCTTTTCCTTTTTCCTTTCTTTTATTTTAACTGGATCTGCGTATGTTCTGTAACTGTATCTATGGACTGTTATTTTATGTTTTTATTTTGAGAATTTTTCTTTTTCTTTTCCTTTTTCCTTTCTTTTATTTGTAATTGGATTTGGGTATGTTTCGTTTTTGA
The DNA here is from genome assembly GCF_033978785.1 of Entelurus aequoreus. Lineage (NCBI taxonomy): Eukaryota > Metazoa > Chordata > Actinopteri > Syngnathiformes > Syngnathidae > Entelurus > Entelurus aequoreus. The sequence goes on along the minus strand of NC_084743.1, from coordinate 63,604,260 downwards.
ATCTGTGTATTATTATTTTTACTTTGAACTTTTAGAAAAGGACCCCAGGAAGACTAGCCTGGCGTTTGTGCATCGGCTAATGGGGATCCTCGATAACAGTAAACAATAAACAATACTGGTCGTCGCTACATCTGTAACTGCAAGTTAAAACGCTACTATGCAAAGTGAAAGCCATTTATCAACAACACCCAGAACAACAACACCCAGAAACGCAGCTGGCTTCGCATTGGAGGCAAACTTTGTAGCTGGCTAGCTTCTGTGCCCTGGTCCGCGGTCGACCTAACGGGCACCCCTGGTCTATAGTATTTCCTCCTATTTAGTGCTTTGAACTGGAAGTACAAGTGCTATTATCGGTATTGACCAATACTCAAAACTGCAACATTGGTATTGTATCGATAATGAAAAAGTTGTATCGGGATGCGTTACATTTACTTAAGTAACTTTTTGGATAAATTGTACTTGCCAAGTAGTTTTAATGCAACATAATTTTTACTTTTACTGAAGTATTATTGTAAAGAAAAACTCTACTTTTACGACGATTTACAAACCACGTTTCCATATGAGTTGGGAAATTGTGTTAGATGTAAATATAAACAGAATACAATGATTTGCAAATCCTTTTCAACCCATATTCAATTGAATACACTACAAAGACAAGATATTTGATGTTCAAACTCATAAACTTTTTTTTTTTTTTGCAAATAATAATTAACTTAGAATTGCATGGCTGCAACACGTGCCAAAGTAATTGGTAAAGGGCATGTTCACCACTGTGTTACATGGCCTTTCCTTTTAACAACACTCAGTAAACGTTTGGGAACTGAGGAGACACATTTTTGAAGCTTCTCAGGTGGAATTATTTCCCATTCTTGCTTGATGTACAGCTTAAGTTGTTCAACAGTCCGGGGGTCTCCGTTGTGGTATTTTAGGCTTCATAATGCGCCACACATTTTCAATGGGAGACAGGTCTGGACTACAGGCAGGCCAGTCTAGTACCCGCACTCTTTTACTATGAAGCCACGTTGATGTAACACGTGGCTTGGCATTGTCTTGCTGAAATAAGCAGGGGCGTCCATGGTAACGTTGCTTGGATGGCAACATATGTTGCTCCAAAACCTGTATGTACCTTTCAGCATTAATGGCGCCTTCACAGATGTGTAAGTTACCCATGTCTTGGGCACTAATACACCCCCATACCATCACAGATGCTGGCTTTTCAACTTTGCGCCTATAACAATCCGGATGGTTCTTTTCCTCTTTGGTCCGGAGGACACGACATCCACAGTTTCCAAAAACAAGTTGAAATGTGGACTCGTCAGACCACAGAACACTTTTCCACTTTGTATCAGTCCATCTTAGATGAGCTCAGGCCGACGGCGTTTCTGGGTGTTGTTGATAAACGGTTTTCGCCTTGCATAGGAGAGTTTTAACTTGCACGTACAGATGTAGCGACCAACTGTAGTTACTGACAGTGGGTTTCTGAAGTGTTTCTGAGCCCATGTGGTGATATCCTTTACACACTGATGTCGCTTGTTGATGCAGTACAGCCTGAGGGATCGAAGGTCACGGGCTTAGCTGCTTACGTGCAGTGATTTCTCCAGATTCTCTGAACCCTTTGATGATATTACAGACCGTAGATGGTGAAATCCCCAAATTCCTTGCAATAGCTGGTTGGGAAAGGTTTTTCTTAAACTGTTCAACAATTTGCTCATGCATTTGTTGACAAAGTGGTGACCCTCACCCCATCCTTGTTTGTGAATGACTGAGCATTTCATGGAATCTACTTTTATACCCAATCATGGCACCCACCTGTTCCCAATTTGCCTGTTCACCTGTGGGATGTTCCAAATAAGTGTTTGATGAGCATTCCTCAACTTGATCAGTATTGATTGCCACTTTTCCCAACTTCTTTGTCACGTGCTGCTGCCATCAAATTCTAGAGTTAATGATTATTTGCAAAAACAAAAATTTGTATCAGTTTGAACATCAAATATGTTGTCTTTGTAGCATATTCAACTGAATATGGGTTGAAAATGATTTGCAAATCATTGTACTCCGTTTATATTTACATCTAACACAATTTCCCAACTCATATGGAAATGGGGTTTGTACCTAATTGTTATATTTATTTATAATCCATTGATTACCGCTCACAATGACGCATTCATTTGGCTTGTTAGAGGTACATCCTGTCACATGACACCGTTTCCACCAATCAAAAAGATCCCGGCAGTCACATGACAACGCTGTAACCACACACTGTAAAAAGAGACATAATGTCAAACGAGGCAGCACAACTCTTCAGTGTTTACTTACAAACGAGGGAAAAAGAGCAGTTACTGGATATCATGCTATATATTTATCGATTGGAGACTTGAACCGAGACCACATGGACCATAGGGTATTTTGCAACAATGGTGGCGCTGTGCTTGTGTGAGCACCACGTGCGTGCCCATCCTGTGATGGACTCCCTACACAACAGCAAGGCATGCTGCAATAAACTATCAAAGTGGCCGACATGCTGCACTGAAAAAAAAGGCCGTTCTTGGTTGTCTACTATTGTATTACTGTATGAACTGTATGAACCATTCTTGTAAGCACACATTTTATTGGATTTAAGTTGTTTTCTGTGACGATAGAAAACATTTGCAAATGGATTTAACCTTTTAATGTTATGAACGTTATAGGTCCCAGGACCCAAAAGGGTCTCAGCTATTAAAGCAGACCTGGGAAAATTAAGTAGCTTTTCAATCTGGCCCGCCGGACATTCCCAAATAATTTTTTTAGATCTTTAAGATGGAAACCGTAGCTGCCATTATGATGTGCAGTGATGTTTTCTAATGACCGTAAGTCTTGAACTATACAAAGTACTTTAATGGTTGGAATCTGCGCTTTTGCATATGTTTTAGTGATTAGTGTTGTCCTGATACCAATATTATTTTGATACTTTTTGGTACTTTTCGATACTTTTCTAAATAAAGGGGACCAGAAAAAATTGCATTATTGGCTTTATTTTAACAAATAATCTTAGGGTGTGGCAGACCGGTACTTTTCAGAGGCGGTATGGTCATACTTGCCAACCTTGAGACCTCCAATATCGGGAGGTGGGGGTGGGGGTGGGGGCTCAGTCGGGGGTGGTGGGGGGCGGGGGGCGTGGTTGGGGGCGTGGTTATTTACAGCTAGAATTCACCAACTGGAGTATTTCATATATATTTCATATATATATATATATATATATATATATATATATATATATATATATATATATATATATATATGTATGTATGAAATACTTGACTTTCAGTGAATTCTAGCTATATATATATATATATATATATATATATATATATATATATATATATATATATATATATATATATATATATACATATATATATATTTATTTATTTTATTTACATAGAAAAAAAAACAAAAAACTTGAATTTCAGTGTTCCGGTGGCTATCCATTAGATGGCAGTATTGTCCTGTTTAACTTCAATCAATCAATCAATGTTTATTTATAAAGCCCTAAATCACAAGTGTCTCAAAGGGCTGTACAAGCCACAACGACATCCTCGGTACAGAGCCCACATACGGGCAAGGAAAAACTCACCCCAGTGGGACGTCGGTGAATGACTATGAGAAACCTTGGAGAGGACTGCATATGTGGGTAACCCCCCCCCCCCCCCCCCCTCTAGGGGAGACCGAAAGCAATGGATGTCGAGTGGGTCTGACATAACATTGTGAAAGTCCAGTCCACAGTGGATCCAACACATCAGCGAGAGTCCAGTCCACAGCGGGGCCAACAGGAAACCATCCCGAGCGGAGACGGGTCAGCAGCGCAGAGATGTCCCCAAACGATGCACAGGCTAGTGGTCCACCCGGGGTCCCGACTCTGGACAGCCAGCACTTCATCCATGGCCACCGGACCTATGCAACTCCCCCTCGCAAGGGACAGGGGAGAAGAGGAGAGAAGAAAAGAAACGGCAGATCAACTGGTCTAAAAAAGGGGGGTCTATTTAAAGGCTAGATTATGAGTTTTAAGATGGGACTTAAATGCTTCTACTGAGGTAGCATCTCTAACTGTTACCGGGAGGGCATTCCAGAGTACTGGAGCCCGAATAGAAAACGCTCTATAGCCCGCAGACTTTTTTTTGGCTCTGGGAATCACTAATAAGCCGGAGTTCTTTGAACGCAGATTTCTTGTCGGGACATATGGTACAATACAATCGGCGAGATAGGCTGGAGCTAAACCGTGTAGTATTTTATACGTAAGTAGTAAAACCTTAAAGTCGCATCTTAAGTGCACAGGAAGCCAGTGCAGGTGAGCCAGTATAGGCGTAATATGATCAAACTTTCTTGTTTTTGTCAAAAGCCTTGCAGCCGCATTTTGTACCAACTGTAATCTTTTAATGCTAGACATTGGGAGACCCGAAAATAATATGTTACAGTAATCGAGACGAGACGTAACGAACGCATGAATAATGATCTCAGCTTCTCCGTTCATGATGAGTATATCATTTCGGCCACCGTGTTCAATGGAGAAGTCTGACAAAAAAAAATTGTCGGAAAGCGGACGTGAGAACAGGCTGTCCCCACTCAGTCTCAGGTCCGCATTGAATACCGGGAGTTTGTCGGGAGAAAATCTCTGCCGGGAGGTTGTCGGGAGAGGCGCTGAATACCGGAATTCTCCCGCTAAAAACGGGAGGGTTGGCAAGTATGGGTATGGTACTGAATATGCTTCATTAGTATCGGGGTACTATACTAATACAGGTATACCGTACAACCCTACTAGTTACTATGGTAATCTACGTCACAGCAGGTCAGACGAGGCACCAAGCAGTGTGGGTGGGGAGCGTTTCCACGGAGTGTTTCCAGAGAGGCCAGCCTGCAATGATTTTTACAAGAAAGTTCTAAAGCTTAGTGATGTATCAGATATATCAGATTGTAGGTGTTTTTTGTTTTTTTACCCTTCGCGTTCATATTTCGCTGTTTGTTGCATTTTTGTTGCATTTGGCTTGATTGTAAAATATGTCGATTGAGAGGGGGTGTGACGTTCATATGTTCTCAATAGTCAGGGTTTTATCGTTCATACAAAAATTAAAAATTCCATTCCGTTTTTAATGCGGTCTGTCATAACATTTTTAGCATTCAATCAGACTTTATTGTGATGATTTGTATTAGTTTTCCTAAAAATAGATATACTGGCCCCCAGACACATTTTTTTCTCTAAATTTGGCCCCCGAGTCAAAATAATTGCCCAGGCCTGTATTAAAGTCTTGAAAATAAGTCATGTATTGTCAATATATGTATATTTTTTTACTTTCAGTAATTAAATCTCTAGATTAACGTCAATAAAAATGTTTAGTTTTTTCTTATATTTAATGCCGTTTTTGTCAAAATTGTCAAAAGTTTTTTAATGGTTAAAAACACACACTATGCAATATTTCCCCCTCGAAAAAAAATCAGAAGTCAAATATTTGATGTGAAGTAATTGGAGCCTTGAATACAATTACTTTTGATTCAAAATGATGGTTTGAGCATTGACTGTTTTAAATAAAAACGCAACATTAAAAGGTCATTGGACCTATGAGGGTCTAACTCATAAAAGTTTTTAACAGTTTTTGTTTTTTTTCATTGATATTAAGTTTTTGTTTAAACACAAAAAGCAACATTAAAAGATCATTGGACTCATAAAAGTGTTAAAATTAATTATTACATTACTATTTTTGTTTTACTTTAACTGCTTAAATCTGGGAAAAAAAACAAAAAAAAATTCAGATCTATCAGTTGATATTAAGTTTTTGTCATTTAAAATTAGAAAATTACATTAAAAGATCATTGCCCACTCATAAAAGTGTTAAAAGTAAGTCATACAATTTTTTTTTTTTTTTTTTTTACTTTCTCTGCTAAAATCTGTAAAATAACTTCAGACCTACCCGTTGATATTAAGTTTTTGTTATTTAAAAATAAAAATCAACATTAAAAGATAATTGGACCCTTTAGGGTTCCACTCATAAAAGTGTTAAAAGTAAGTCATACATTAATATATATATTTTTTTACTTTCACTGCTTAAATCTGTAAACTAACTTCAGATCTATCCGTTGATATTAAGTTTTTGTTATTTAAAAATAGAAAACGACATTAAAAGATCATTGAACCCTTAAGGGTTCCCCTCATAAAAGTGTTAAAAATAAAGTCATACATTAATATTATATATATTTTTTACTTTCGCTGCTTAAATCTGTAAAATAACTTCAGATCTATCCGTTGATATTAAGTTGTTGTTATTAAAAATAGAAAACAACATTAAAAGATAATTGGGCCCTGAAGGGTCCCACTCATAAAAGTGTTAAAAGTAAGTCATACATTAATAGTTTTTTTTTTTTTTTTTCCCTGCTTAAATCTGTAAAATAACTTCAGATCTATCCGTTGATATTAGAAGTAGATAAACAACCCAATAATAACCTCAAATCAGTCCTTTCAACTCTCAAAAAGCAATGCAATAAATTAAGAAATAAGACAACCAACCTGACTAAATCCTTTAAAAAAAATTACATTTACGACAAAATAGAGGAAAACACAAATAAGCCACGTAAGCTCTGGAAAATTTTCAACAACCAGCTTCCCGGGTGCAGCCAAAAACTTAAAATCAGACTCACCAACATCAGCATCAAGGAGGGTGACTCCCTCATTTCAGACAAAATGGAGGTAGCAAGCAGAGTTAACACCTTTTTCACCAGCATAGCCGCAACTCTTGTCAACAAGCTGTCCCACCACTCTGGTCGCTTTGGTGTAGAACACATTAAAGCCTTCTAAAGAAAGCTAAGAGTATCCAACAACGATTTCAAATTAGAAATGGTCTCAGCTGATGAGTTGCTTAAAAAATTGAGCGTGCTCCACCCAAACAAGGCCACCGGCCTTGACAATATCCCCTCCAGATTTTTCAGGGACTCTGCCTCCTCCATTGCCCCAATCATCACGCACATAATAAACCTCTCAATTTCACAAGGCCAAGTACCAAAAGATTTTAAGATAGCAAGAGTAACTCCCCTCTTTAAAAAAAGGAAGCAAATAGGAACCTGGCAACTACCGACCTGTTTCTATTCTCAGTTCCATTTTGAAAATAATGGAAAAAATAGTCTATAAACAGGTCGATAGTTACCTTGCCACCAATAAACTCATGTACAAATTCCAATCCAGCTTCAGAACTAACCACTCCACTGACACATGCCTTCTCTATCTGACCGACCACATCAAACATGAGGTGGACGCGGGCAAATACTGCGGCATGGTCATGCTGGACCTTCAGAAGGCCTTTGACACCGTTAACCACGCTATACTGTTGGATAAGCTCAGAGCAGTTGGATTTGACAAAACCTCATCGAGCTGGATGCAATCTTACTTGGAGGGGAGGGTGGTAGAGGTGAACGGCATCGTGTGTCCCCCCCACCCCCCTTCTCAGTGAGCTGTGGAGTCCCCCAAGGCAGTATATTAGGGCCTTTACTGTTCCTAGTATAGATAAACGACTTGTCATCAGCATGCGACTGTGAATTGTTCCTGTTTGCGGATGACTCAGCCTTGCTGGTATCCGACAAGGACAAGTCACAGGTGGAGAAAATCCTCAGTGCAGAACTCTGTAGAACTTGCACCTGGCTCGCTGACAACAAGCTATCCACACACTTAGGTAAAACGGAATCCATCCTGTTTGGGTCCCACATCAACCTTAAGAAAGTCAATGACTTCACTATAAAAGTGGGTGACATTGTTATCACCAGGAAAGATGAGGTCACCTGCCTAGGTTCCATTCTAGAGGCTAATCTTTCCTGTGACAAAATGGCAACCAAGGTAATCAAAAAGGTCAACCAACGAACAAGATTTCTCTATAGAATCTCCTCTCTGGTCAACAAAAGCACCATGAGGATTCTGGCGGGAACTCTCGTTCAACCCTTTGCACCTCCTGGTAACCTAGCACCTCCAAAACCCTCAAATCTAAACTCCAATCATCCCAGAACAAGCTAGTCAGATTACTTCTAGACCTCCACCCCAGATCACACCTCACTCCTACCCACTTAAAGTGGGCTGGCTCAGGGTGGAGGACAGAGTAAAACAACTTGCACTGAGCCTGGTCTATAAAATCCGCTACACCTCCCTGATACCGAAGTACATGTCAAACTACTTCCTTAACGTAAATGACCGCCATAACCACAACACCAGGGGAAGCTCCACTAACCACGTTAAACCCAGATTCCGATCTAACAAAGGTCTTAACTCATTTTCTTTCTATGCCACATCAATGTGGAATGCGCTCCCAACAGGTGTAAAAGAAAGGGCATCTCTATCCTCCTTCAAAACTGCAATAAAAGTACACCTCCAGGCAACTTCAACCCTAAACTAACACCCTCCCCGGATTGTAAATAATCAAATGTAAATAATCAAATGCATATACTTTTTCTTATGCTTTCATATCTCTCTCTCTCTCTATGTCCACTACTTGCTGTACATGTCCTACCAAGTCAGACCTACACTGTTTCAATGTCCATTTCTCTGTTCTCAATTGTTGATGACTGGAGTGATGATAACAACCAAACCTACCCCCCCCTCCACATCCCACACCCCGGATTGTAAATAATGTAAATAATCCAATGTATATACCCTGGTGATTATCTTGTGTGATGACTGTATTATGATGATAGTATATATCTGATAGTATATATCTGTATCATAAATCAATTCAAGTTGATCCCGACTTAAACAAGTTGAAAAACTTATTCGGGTGTTACCATTTGGTGGTCAATTGTACGGAATATGTACTTCACTGTGCAACCTACTAATAAAAGCCTCAATCAATCAATCAAATTAAGTTGTTGTTATTGTTCTATGTTTTTGTATGTTTTATTCCCTTTTTTGTAAAAGAAAACACCTTTATTTTGTATAGCAAACACAAAACATACTTACAATTTGCCATTTGAAAACTCGAAAGTCAAATATTTGATGTGAAGCAAATGGAGCCTTAACTTGGTCCAAAATTCACAAAAACAGTGATTTTGATTCATGATTACTGTTTAAGCAGTGATGATCTGTTGTTTAGTTGGAGATTCCCTTAGTAGTTTAGTTTTGTTTCAGCAACCCTGTTTTTGTGTTCCTTTGTTGCCATGGGTGCTGATTATTGTCACCTGCCTCCGATTAGTTGCCAGGGTGCTCAGCTGCTCCTGGGTCACTAATCAGAGAGCTATTTAATCCTGTCTCTCACCACATTGGGCCTGGCTGTTTTGTTTGCTACACACAACAGTTACGTTGGTTTTCCTTGCGTCTTGCTCCTGATTTTGGTTAGTCTTTGGTCAGGCCTATACCCCAGTTTCCCGTGCAATCGGCACACTTTTCCGTTCTTGTTTTCTTGCCTGATTTATTAGAATACATAATTGTTCCTACCTGCACACTGCGTCCGGATGTCCGTTTGCATCTTGGTGAAACGACCCAGACGTAACAGTGACAGTTTTTAATAAATAACAGTTTTTAATAAATAAAATTATGAGACCCTTGGATCATTAAAGTTTCCACTCATAAAAACGTAAAAAGTCAGTCTTATGTTAATATTTGTTTTTACTTTGAACGCTTAAATCTCTCGATCAGCTTTAGATCCATCCATCCATCAGTTTTCTATCGGCGTGGCGAAGTTGGGAGAGTGGCCGTGCCAGCAATCTGAGGGTTCCTGGTTCAATCCCCACCTTCTACCAACCTAGTCACGTCCGTTGTGTCCTTGAGCAAGACACGTCCCCCTTGCTCCTGATGGGCCTGGTTAGCGCCGTGCATGGCAGCTCCCGCCATCAGTGTGTGAATGTGTGTGTGTGTGAATGTTTGTGTGTGAATGGGCGGATGTGGAAATAGTGTCAAAGCGCTTTGAGTTCCTTAAAAAAAGGTAGAAAAGCGCTACACAAAAACAACCCATTTACCATTTACCATTCTATCGCTGAAAAGCCTTGAGTGCACTTTTTGTTACTCACACAAAACAAGAAAAACATACGCTTCTGTAAAAATAGATATAACAATCTTTACCTTCCTGCTGCAGTGTCTTCATCGTCTCCTCAGCCTGCACACCTTCAATCATAGTTTATTCTGCTCACTTATCCCAGTTCCTGCCGGCAGTTGATTCCTGGCTCAACGTGGAATCATTTCTGAATAATACGGATATAATATGAAATGCTCAGTAATGCTGCTAACCCCTTTTGATCTCACTGCCTTGAATGTGAGTCTGTTTATTATACAGAACTTGCAATGTACATTCCACTTATTCTCTTCTTCACCTCTTGTCGAGGCTGGTCCTTCTTCTGCAGAGGCTCTGTCCACCGGGGAAAATGGCGTCCACACACGCGACGGATCAATAAATGTACTCATGTCCAGACAAGGACGGCTCATTGTGTAAAAACGATGTTACACATATGGCACACCTCTATGTGGGGCTTTAGGTAGACACACACAGAGTCACTGGTTTGGGGAAGCAGGTAAGGTAGAGCCTCACTTGTCCTGATGAAAAGTACAAATATCAAATATTAATGTGTGCATTAAACTGTACAATTTTTTAAATTAATAATCACGAAATTTGCACATTTCCCGATCAAATACAACGCAGAAAACTGATACGCCAGGCTAGAGGAGACTTCCTGCCTGCTGACTGGCGAATTTTGACATTTAGAAAGAATCCCGACTTTTTGACACTTAGAAAAAATCCTGACTTGTTGACACTTAGAAAAAATCCAGACTTAATGACACTTAGGAAAAAAATCCAGATTTTTTGACACAAACAAAAAATCATGACTTGTTGACATTTAGAAAAAATCCTGACTTAATGACACTTGGGAACAAATCCAGATTTTTTGACACTTACAAAAAATCCCGATTTGTTGACATTTACAAATAATCTCGATTTTTTTTTACACTTAGAAAAAATCCCGATTTGTTGACACTTAGGAAAAATCCTGATTTGTTGACATTTACAAATAATCTCGATTTTTTTTTTAGACTTAGAAAAAATCCCGATTTGTTGACACTTAGGAAAAAACCCAGACTTGTTGACACTTAGAAAAAAATCCACATTTTTTTACACTTACAACAAATCCCGATTTATTGACACTTACAAAAAATCGTGATTTTTTGACATTTACAAATAATCTCGATATTTTTGACACTTAGAAAAGATCCCGACTTTTTGACACTTACAAAAAATCCCAAACTTTTTAACAGAATAATTTCTGACCTATTGACACAGAAAAAAAACCCGACTTTTTGACATTTAGAAAAAATGCAGACTTTTTGACACTTAAAAAAAATCCCGAATTTTTGACACTTAGAAAAAAATCCCGATTTTGTGACACTTAGAAAAAAAAAAAACAATTTTGACACTTAGAAAAAATCCCAATTTTTTGACAGTAAAATCTACACTTTTTGACACTTAGAAAAAATCCTGACTTTATGACACTTAGAAAACAAATCCCGATTTTGTAACAGTAAGAAAAAAATCCAGACTTTTTGACACTTAGAAAAAATCCTGACTTTTGACACTGAGAAAAAATCCAGACTTTTTGACTATTAGAAAAAAATCCTGACTTTTTGACACTGAGAAAAAATCCAGACTTTTTGACTATTAGAAAAAAATCCTGACTTTTTGACACTTACAAAAAATCCAGACTTTTTGACAGAAACAATTCTGACTTTTTGACACAGAAAAAATCCCAACTTTTTGACAATTAGAAAAAATCCCGACTTTTTGACACTTACCAAAAATCCCGATTTTTTGACACACAGAAAATTTTTTTTTTTTTGACACTTAAAAAAAATACAGAATTTTTAACACTTAAAAAAAATCCGGAATTTTTGACACTTAGAAAAAAATCCCGATTTTGTGACACTTAGAAAAAAATAGTATTTTTTTGACACTTAGAAAAAATCCCAATTTTTTGACAGTAAATCCAGACTTTTTGACACTGAGAAAAAATCCCGATTTTTTGACACTTGGAAAAAATCCTGACTTTGTGACACTTGGAAAAAAAAATCCCGATTTTGTAACACTAAGAAAAAAATCCCGACTTTTTGACACTTAGAAAAAATCCCGATTTTGTAACACTAAGAAAAAAAATCCCGACTTTTTGACACTTAGAAAAAATCCTGAATTTTGACACTTAGAAAAAAATCCCGATTTTGTGAGATTTGGGAAAAATCCCGACTTTTTGACGGGAAAAATCCCGACTTTTTGACCAAAAAAACCCCCACGACTTTTTGACACTTAAAAAAAATCCTTTGGTAAGCTATAAACTTGATGGATTGTGGGAGTATTACGGCTACTGTCGTCAGACAAACTGTGCTTCAACATTCGAGTAGTATTATGATGTGTGTTTAAGAACCGCACAATCGCACCCATTAGCAGACATATTATCTGTCGTTTTGTCTTGCAATATTATGCAAAAATAACTTTTCTTACCTTCTAGTACCTCCTGATCTGTATTTGGGATCTGTCTAAGTCCTGAAAATGTGCGCGCGTTTGTCATTGTAGTCCGTGACGACACCGTAGTCGATAAGTTTCTTATTTTTCTCTATCTTCTTGTTATGGGATATTCATCCTCCTCTGTTGCCATTTCTAATATAAAGTAGTGTAAAGTTATTACTTATATATGTCAGTAAACTTGCCATGAAAGCACTAAAACATACCAGTATAGTGAGTTTACATTATTCACCCAAGTTATACAGAACTTGCAATGTACATTCCACTTATTCTCTTCTTCACCTCTTGTCGAGGCTGGTCCTCCTTCTGCCGAGGCTCTGTCCACCGGGGAAAATGGCGTCCACACACGCGACGGATCAATAAATGTACTCATGTCCAGACAAGGACGGCTCATTGTGTAAAAACAATGTTACACATATGGCACACCTCTATGTGGGGCTTTAGGTAGACACACACAGAGTCACTGGTTTGGGGAAGCAGGTAAGGTAGAGCCTCACTTGTCCTGATGAAAAATACAAATATCAAATATTAATGTGTGCATTAAACTGTACAATTTTTTAAATTAATAATCACGAAATTTGCACATTTCCCGATCAAATACAGCGCAGAAAACTGATACGCCAGGCTAGAGGAGACTTCCTGCCTGCTGACTGGCGAATTTTGACATTTAGAAAGAATCCCGACTTTTTGACACTTCCAAAAAATCATGACTTGTTGACACTTAGAAAAAATCCTGACTTGTTGACACTTAGAAAAAATCCAGACTTAATGACGCTTGGGAAAAAATCCAGATTTTTTGACACAAACAAAAAATCATGACTTGTTGACACTTAGAAAAAATCCTGACTTGTCGACACTTAGAAAAAGTCCAGACTTAATGACACTTGGGAAAAAATCCAGATTTTTTGACACTTACAAAAAATCCCAACTTTTTGACACTTACAAAAAATCCAGATTTGTTGACATTTACAAATAATCTCGATTTTTTTTTACACTTAGAAAAAATCCCGATTTGTTGACACTTAGGAAAAAACCCCAACTTGTTGACACTTAGAAAAAAATCCAGATTTTTTGACACTTACAACAAATTCCGACTTTTTGACACTTACAAAAAATCATGATTTTTTTGACATTTACAAATAATCTCGATATTTTTGACACTTAAAAAAGATCCCGACTTTTTGACACTTACAAAAAATACCAACTTTTTAACAGAATAATTTCTGACCTATTGACACAGAAAAAAAACCCCGACTTTTTGACATTTAGAAAAAATGCAGACTTTTTGACACTTAAAAAAAATCCACCATTTTTGACACTTAGAAAAAATCCCGATTTTGTGACACTTAGAAAAAAAAAAACAATTTTGACACTTGGAAAAAATCCCAATTTTTTGACAGTAAAATCCAGACTTTTTGACACTTAGAAAAAATCCTGACTTTATGACACTTAGAAAACAAATCCCGATTTTGTAACACTAAGAAAAAAATCTCGACTTTTTGACACTTAGAAAAAATCCTGACTTTTTACACTGAGAAAAAATCCCGACTTTTTGACTATTACAAAAAAATCCTGACTTTTTGACACTGAGAAAAAATCCAGACTTTTTGACTATTAGAAAAAAATCCTGACTTTTTGACACTTACAAAAAATCCCGACTTTTTGACGGAAACAATTCTGACTTTTTGACACAGAAATAATCCCAACTTTTTGACAATTAGAAAAAATCCAGACTTTTTGACACTTACCAAAAATTTTTTTGACACAAAGAAAAAAATTATTTTTTTTGTCACTTAATAAAAAATCCAGAATTTTTGACACTTAAAAAAAATACAGAATTTTTGACACTTAGAAAAATTCCCGATTTTGTGACACTTACAAAAAAATACTATTTTTTTGACACTTAGAAAAAATCCCAATTTTTTGACAGTAAATCCAGACTTTTTGACACTGAGAAAAAATCCCGATTTTTTGACACTTAGAAAAAATCCTGACTTTGTGACACTTGGAAAAAAAATCCAGATTTTGTAACACTAAGAAAAAAATCCCGACTTTTTGACACTTAGAAAAAATCCCGATTTTGTAACACTAAGAAAAAAAATCCCGACTTTTTGACACTTAGAAAAAATCCTGAATTTTGACACTTAGAAAAAAATCCCGATTTTGTGAGATTTGGGAAAAATCCCGACTTTTTGACAGGAAAAATCCCGACTATTTGGCCAAAAAAAACCCCACGACTTTTTGACACTTAAAACAAATCCTTTGGTAAGCTATAAACTTGATGGATTGTGGGAGTATTACGGCTACTGTAGTCAGAAAAACTGTTCTTCAACATTCGAGTATTATTATGATGTGTGTATAAGAACCGCAAAATTGCATCCATTAGCAGACATATTATCTGGCATTTTGTCTTGCAATATTATGCAAAAATAACTTTTCTTACCTTCTAGTA
>NC_084743.1:63564311-63584311 GCF_033978785.1 Entelurus aequoreus | reverse complement strand
TAGGTATAGCAGTGGTTCTCAAATGGGGGTACGGGTACCCCTGGGGGTACTTGAAAGTATGCCAAGGGGTACGTGAGATTTTTTTAAATATTCTAAAAACAGCAACATTCAAAAATCCTTTATAAATATATTTATTGAATAATACTTCAACAAAATATGAATGTAAGTTCATAAACTGAACATCAAATCAAGCAGGCTATTCCATTCATTACCATAAACCCAGAGTTTCCCCCCATGCCATGATGGTTTGACCCTCACTAAAATGTCTGTCAAAAAGAACTGTGAAAAGAAATGCAACAATGCAATATTCAGTGTTGACAGCTAGATTTTTTTGTGGACATGTTCCATAAATATTTAATATTTATATGTTAAAGATTTATTTTTTTGTGAAGAAATGTTTAGAATGAAGTTCATGAATCCAGATGGATCTCTATTACAATCCCCAAAGAGGGCACTTTAAGTTGATGATTGCTTCTATGTGTAGAAATCTTTATTTATAATTGAACCACTTGTTTATTTTTCAACAAGTTTTTAGTTATTTTTATACCTTTTTTTCCAAATCGTTCAAGAAAGACCACTACAAATGAGCAATATTTTGCACTGTTATACAATTTAATGAATCAGAAACCGATGACATAGTGCTGTATTTTACTTCTTTATCTTTTTTTTTTCAACCAAAAATGCTTTGCTCTGATTAGGGGGTACTTGAATTAAAAAAATGTTCACAGGGGGTACATCACTGAAAAAAGGTTGAGAACCACTGAGTTATAGGATAGGATATTAGATTGTTTTGTCATTGCACAAGTACAACAAAACTGTATTTTCAGCACAAACCCGTTCAAGATTAGACAAACAAACAGTGTATAGGGTTACATAACAGGAACACTGATGGGTCGCCAAAGGCCGTAAAAGATAACAAAAAGGTAAAACGCTGGGGAAGAAGATGAGTAAAAAATACAATCTAGACTGGGCTCCTAAGGGGGCCTAGTCTGGAGTGAGAAAAAACCTCCATGCAATGCACACATAAACACGTTACATTTAATCACGACAACTCGCAACAGAGGGGAGGGGAGTTGGGGCCCTGGAGGTCGACTGCTGCTATGAAGCGCTGCCAGCCGTCCATCACCCCGAGGGGAAACAAGCGGTGGTGAAGGCGTGGGGTGTGGGAGGGTGTGTGTGTGTGTGTATGTGCCCATTGTCTTGGGTGTGATGATGTAATGTTCATAGACTGCGGCCGTTCTGCATGCAAGCAAAAGTTTGACTCCAGGTGTGAGGGAGGTCAAAAGCGTCCATCATTGAGGTGTCTTCGGGGATGTTTTCAGAACAGCCTGTTCCTGTTGTTCACAGCGTCAAGGCCATTCGAGGGAGTCAAATCGTAGATTAGGATGTTTTATTTTCCTCTTTGCAAAAAATAACACATTTCTCCAGTTTGAACGTTAAGTATCTTGTCTTTGCAGTCTATTCAATTGAATATAAGTTGAAAAGGATTTGCAAATCATTGTATCCTGTTTTTATTTACCATTTACACAACGTGCCAACTTCCCTGGTTTCGGGGTCTGTAGTTGTACGCCAAATAATCACTTAATTGTATATCGTAATGGCGTGACTCGAGTCGTTTTGAAAGGTGCATCGGCGTTCAATCCCGTAGTCGACGGCAAAATAAACACATGGAAGCGTCTTACACCGTCAACACTTTTAATACTTCCGCCCGTTCCCAGCCAATCAACACGCAGAGCACATGTAAACAAAGACAAACATTGGCAGGGAAAGCTGCAAGTAGCTATGATGCCTTCAAGGCCGTGGGAAACCGCAACGTCTCAAAGGCACTGAATAAACTACATGTGGAGAAGGACAATACAAATACGTAAAATACATTTAAAAAATAAAAATAAAAATAAAATAAAAATGTAAAATTTAAAATAAATATATATATATATATATATATATATATATATTATATTTTCAATGAAGATAACTTTAAACTAGTCTTAAATTTAAAGAAATACACTCTATACATTGCTAATGTGGTAAATGACTATTGTAGCTGCAAATGTCTGGTTTTTGGTGCAATATCTACATAGGTGTATAGAGGCCCATTTCCAGCAACTATCACTCCAGTGTTCTAATGGTACAATGTGTTTGCTCATTGGCTCAGAAGGCTAATTGATGATTAGAAAACCCTTGTGCAATCATGTTCACACATCTGAAAACAATTTAGCTTGTTACAGAAGCTACAAAACTGACCTTCCTTTGAGCAGATTGAGTTTCTGGAGCATCACATTTGTGGGGTCAATTAAACGCTCAAAATGGCCAGAAAAAGAGAACTTTCATCTGAAACTCGACAGTCTATTCTTGTTCTTGGAAATGAAGGCTATTCCACAAAATTGTTTGGGTGACCCCAAACTTTTGAACGGTAGTGTATATATATATATATATATATATTCAAGACAAAATACTATACAAAATATCTTATCAACCAATGACAAGAAAATAGGGTAATCATTTTGAAAAGTTTGCAAACAAGTTTGAACAACTTTTTTATTGAATCTTTTTAAAAAATTGCATTTTGATATTTATTTTACAACAATTTTTATTTAACTCATATGTACAATTAATTGTATTTAATTCATTATTCAGGCATAATGTTATATTTTCCTACATTCAAACACAGTGTTGCTGTTTAAACTGTGTGTAATGTTACACCGGCCAAAAAATGTTAAATAGACTTGTTGAATAAAACCTCTGCCTTGTTTTTAATGGATACTTAGGACGACAACGCTACTGTGTTTAACGTTAATCATTGTGGCGCTACTTGGAGAGACGAGTTTTTTTCTGAAGTGGTACTTGGGGAAAAAAGTTTGAGAATAACTGTATTAGGTAGAAGTGGACCCGAGGTGGCGTCCTGGTTATAAGGTAGGAGGTTTTTCTTTAATTTAGTGGTCATGAAAAGGCTGTAGGAACACAATGCATTGTTTAATCGTCATTTAAATTTTTAAGGATGGTTGTATTCGTTCATAAGATTTACTCTCAGCTAAGAAATAAAACAATGGACTTTTGCTTATTAGTTTCAGGCACATGTTCTACTGACATGTTCCTTGTTTCCACAATTACTACTACTATTCTTGTCCCTTCTATTACCTCCGGTCTGAATGCCGGCCTCGTCACCTGTCGCTGATTGGCAACCCAAGAGACACACCTGTGCCTGATTGGCAATCAGAAGACACACCTCTGCCTGATTGGCAATCAGGAGGCTTCTTGTGCCATTGTGCATTGTGACCATGGTGTTAAGGCTCAGCAGCCACCGCGCTGCATTGATTTTCTTTTATTTTCCTTTCTATTCTTGTACGTGTTTCCACACTCGTCATAACCTGATGTTTTTCATTAAATCTTTTCATACCTGCAAGTCGCCTCCCTTCTCTGCATCTTGGGTGTCAAGCCCCAAGCAACACCATGCGCCGCTGTGACGTAATGATAACTGCTTTATTTACTATTGTGGCGGGTGTTTATTTTAAAATGTTCTTGTACTGTCTATAATTTTAATAACAAAAGAAAGGAAAATGTACAATAAATATACATGATTTATATATATATATATATCATATATAATCACTGTAATTAAAATTAAAATAATTATACATTATGTATATAAATAAATAAATATATATATATATATATATATATTTATATATATATATATATATATATATATATAATATATATATATATATATAAATAATGTATAATTATTGTACCTTTTCCTTTCTTTTGTTATTAAATTTTATATATATATATATATATATATATATATATATATATATATATATATATATATATATATATATATATATATATATATATATATTTATATATATATATATATATATATATATAAATAATGTATAATTATTGTACCTTTTCCTTTCTTTTGTTATTAAATTATATATATATATATATATATATATATATATATATATTATATATATATATATATATATATATATATATATATATATATATACATAAATGTATAATTATTGTACATTTTCCTTTATTTTGTTATTAAAATTATATATATATACATAAATGTATAGTTATTGTACCTTTTCTTTTCTTTTGTTATTTAAAATTATGTATATGTATATATATATATATATATATATATATATATATATATATATATATATATATATATATAATATATATATATATATATATATATATTTTGTTATTAAAATTATATATATATATATAATTTTAATAACAAAAGAAAGGAAAAGGTACAATAATTATACATTTTTGTATTATATATATACAGTATATATGCATAAATGTATATATATATATATATATATATATATATATATATATACATGCATAAATGTATAATTATTGTACCTTTTCCTTTATTTTGTTATTAAAATGATATATAATTATTTTTTATTTTTTATTTATTTTTTTCTATTGTTAATACATATTTTTTTCTCAAATAATGAAAACAAGAAAGGAGCACGTATTCAAGTAAATATTGAATAATTATAGTAAGACCACTTTATGATGTATATGATATGTGATATTAGGGTTGTACTGTATACCGGTACTAGTATAGTAGCGCGATACTAATGAATCATATTCGGTACTATACCGCCTCTAAAAAGTACCCGTCTCTGCCCCCATTTTTTTGTCAACGGGCATGACGCCACATTGTCGTCACGTCGTGACATCGCTGGTTTTACGAGCATAGGAGCATGTTCGGCAGCGCACAATCACGGAGTACTTACAGCAGACACAGTGTGTCGACAGAAAAGGGAGAAGGGACGCATTTTGGCTTAAAAACTAACGATAAAGGTGAAGTTATAACACTGAAACGCCCTCAGGAAGAGCTGCTTTAAGACATGGCTAGCGTCCAGCCGCAGTCGGCAGTGTTTTAGCTTCTCTAAATCACTAATCTTTGCCTCCATGGCGACAAATCAAGTAAGTTTCTTACAAGAATCAATGGGTGGATCTACACCTGACATCCACTATAATGATACCAAGCACAGGAGCGTAGCTAGTCAATACTACTACGATTACATCGATAGTTTTATCGTCACAAAATCTGTTTTTGTTTTTAAAATTCCTATTATGTTTATAAACTCACGACACGTCCCAGGACTTTGATATGACCAATGTATGATCCTGGAACCACTTGGTATCGGATTGATACCAACATTTGTGATATCATCCAAAACTATTGTAAAGCATCCAAACAACAGAATAATAAGTGATTATTACATTTTAACAGAAGTGTAGATAGAACATGTAAAAAAGAGAAAATAAGAAGATTTTAACAGTAAATGAACAAGTAGATTAATAATCGATTTTTACAGTTTGTACCTCATAATTTTGACAAAATAATAGAATAAGAAATGACACAATATGTTACTGCATACGTCAGCAGCTAAATAAGAAGCCTTTTTTTTGCTTACTTACGAATAAAATAAAAGTTGTCTCGTGTGCTCACTATTTTATTTCAGGACAAAATTACAATAATAAACATATGTTTAATGTACCGTACAATTTTTTTGTTAAAATAAAGCCAATAATGCCATTTTTTGTGGTACCCTTTATTTAGAAAAGTACCGAAAAGTATTGAAATATATTTTGCTACCGGCACCGGTACCAAAATATTGTTATCGAGACAAACCTTTGTGATATACATACAGAGGATATTTTGGCATTTTTTACATTTTTAAAACTTCATGTTCCCTAAGCTAATAGCTGCTCATCTTCCATTATGTCATTACCCCCCTGCCCCCGTTTCTTGTCACACCCGGGGAACTGACGCTTACCAAAATCTGCCAATTAAATTAAGTCGCAATGTTTCAGTTGCGAACCCCTCCGCGACGTCTTTTTTTGTTAATGTGAAAATAATTTGGTGTAATGACCAGTGAAAATGATGATGAATTACCGCTGACACTGCTTCGAGAGGCTTGAAATTTGCTTTAATGGCGGCCTAAACGCGTGTAAGGCTCCACATGAAGTTAGTTCTTTTCATCCGCCTGCCAAGGTCCCGCTGTCACTGCTCAGTCAACGTAGCACCCTAATTAGAGAGAGAAAGCAGACGTTTAAACGGGTCAAGCAATGGAGCATCCTCGTGCTATACATCTTAAAGGTATGGCGTCAAAATCCATACGCATAAAAACTATTAGGAAAGCGCCTTTAAAGGCCTACTGAAAGCCACTACTACCGACCACGCAGTCTGATAGTTTATATATCAATGATAAAATCTTAACATTGCAACACATGCCAATACGGCCGTGTTAACTTATAAAGTGCAATTTTAAAATTCCCGGGAAACTTCCGGTTCAAAACGTTGCGGTATGATGACGTATGCGCGTGACGTCACGAGGTCAAGGGTAGTGTTTGGACCCTATGCAAATAGCTGTTTTCTTCGACAAAATTCCACAGTATTCTGGACATCTGTGTTGGTGAATATTTTGTAATTTGTTTAATGGACAATGGAGACTGCAAATAAGAAAGTTGTAGGTGCGATCGGTGTGTTAGCGGCTGGCTGTAGCAACACCAACACCAGGAGGCTGTGTTGTGTTTTGAGCTGGAGAGCAGACGCACTACGGTGAGTACAGCTTTGGCTTCCAAACATTTGATCGCTTGCCCGTACGTGCGTGTCGATATGTGCATGTCACGTACGTAACTTTGGGGAAATATATGTTTCTTGCCGACTCTGATGGCGGCCGGGGTGTCGTCGAAAGCTACAACGCCCGCCGCCGCCCCGTAGCTAACTTAGCTTCTATTTTTTTTAGCTTCGCCAAGCTGAAAATTAATAACCGTGTATTTACATGTTCATGGTTTAATAGTATTGTTGATCTTCTGTCTAGCCTTCCAGTCAGGGTTTTTTTAATTTTGTTTCTATCTGCATTTGAGACTGATGCTATCACGTTAGCTCCGTAGCTAACTTAGCTTCTATTTTTTTAGCTTCGCCAAGCTGAAAATTAATAACCGTGTATTTACATGTTCATGGTTTAATAGTATTGTTGATCTTCTGTCTAGCCTTCCAGTCAGGTTTTTTTTTGTTTTGTTTCTATCTGCATTTGAGACTGATGCTATAACGTTAGCTCCGTAGCTAACTTAGTTTCAATTATTTTTAGCTTCGCCAAGCTGAAAATTAATAACCGTGTATTTACATGTTCATGGTTTAATAGTATTGTTGATCTTCTGTCTAGCCTTCCAGTCAGGGTTTTTTAAATTTTGTTTCCATCTGCATTTGAGACTGATGCTATCACGTTAGCTCCGTAGCTAACTTAGCTTCTATTTTTTTTTAGCTTTGCCAAGCTGAAAATTAATAACCGTGTATTTACATGTTCATGGTTTAATAGTATTGTTGATCTTCTGTCTAGCCTTCCAGTCAGGGTTTTTTTTTATTTTGTTTCTATCTGCATTTGAGACTGATGCTATAACGTTAGCTCCGTAGCTAACTTAGCTTCTATTATTTTTAGCTTCGCCAAGCTGAAAATTAATAACCGTGTATTTACATGTTCATGGTTTAATAGTATTGTTGATCTTCTGTCTAGCCTTCCAGTCAGGGTTTTTTGAAATTTTGTTTCTATCTGCATTTTGAGCCTGCTATCACGTTAGCTCTGTAGCTAACATAGCTTCTATTTTTTTTTTTAGCTTCGCCAAGCTGAAAGTTATTAACTATGTATTTACATGTTCATTTTCAAGAGGATATAGTATCTGAGGTGGTTTAAAATACAAATCCGTGATCCACAATAGAAAAAGGAGAGAGTGTGGAATCCAATGAGCCAGCTTGTACCTAAGTTACGGTCAGAGTGAAAAAAGATACACGCTGCACTACACTGTAGTCATTCACTCTAAAGTTCTTCATCCACGAATCTTTCATCCTCGCTCAAATTAATGGGGTAATCGTGGCTTTCTCGCTCCGAATGTCTCTCGCTCCATTGTAAACAACGGGGAATTGTGAGGAATCCTTACTCTTGTGACGTCACGCTATACTTCCGGTAGGGCCAAGGCTTTTTTTTTTATCAGCGAGCAAAAGTTGCGAAGTTTATCGTCGATTTTCTCTACTAAATCCTTTCAGCAAAAATATGGCAATATCGCGAAATGATCAAGTATGACACATAGAATGGATCTGCTATTCCCGTTTAAATAAAAAAAAATCATTTCAGTAGGCCTTTAAAGTGACCGGTCAGAAAGGAGGGCCGTCACTGGGCCGTGTATTCAATGCCCAAATACCAATTTTTCGGAGTAATAATAGATAAAAAAAAAGTAACTGGGAATCTCACATTAATCTTGTGTGTGGAAAAGTCTCAAAGTATAGCAATAATAAATCAGGCACAGCAATTTTTAGATAAAAAGTCTTTACATGCACTCTATTGCTCAATAGTTTTGCCATACTTTACTTATTGTACGTAAGTGTGGGGGAACGACAATCCAACCAGTTTTCATTTTGCAGAAGAAAGTCATACGAATAGTACAGAGATCACACAAAGTTATTGTGAGGAGGCGTGGCCGGCGGACCAGCGGCGAGGCGGGGCGCACCGGGATCGGCTCTGAAATGGACGTCAGGTTCGTGGATCGCCCAGCTGGGCACAATTCTGTAATAAATCAGAATAATTGTATTTACAACTATGATAAATACAGCCAATATTACATGCAGATAATGTGTCATGAGACATACAAATATAAATAATACACAGAGGACATAAGTAAAGGAAATTAAATGAGCTCAAATATAGCTACAAACAAGGCATAATGATGCAATATTTACATACAGTTAGCCTAACTAGTATGTTTGCATCAATTAGCTTGCAGTCATGGATTGACCAAATATGCCTGATTAGCACTCCAACAAATCAATAAAATCAACAAAGTTCACCTTTGTGCATTCACGCACAGCATAAAACATACTTGCCAACCCTCCCGTTTTTAGCGGGAGACTCCCGGTATTCAGCGCCTCTCCCGATAACCACCCGGCAGACATTTTCTCCCGACAAACTCCCGGTATTCAGCCGGAGCTGGAGGCCACGCCCCCTCCAGCTCAATGCGGACCTGAGTGGGGACAGCCTGTTCTCACGTCCGCTTTCCCACAATATAAACAGCTTGCCTGCCCAATGACGTCATAACATCTACGGCTTTTAGAGAGTAGAGTGCACAACTGCGCACACAACAAGGAGACGAAGCAGAAAAACGAGGAAGTTACAGACATGGCGACGCCGTCGACGAGCAAGATGAAGAAATACGCTTGCAAGTTCCAAAACGAATGGAAACAAGAATTTCAGTTCATCCAGGACAGTTCGAAGGGGAAGGGGTATGTAATTATGTTGCCTGTACATTTTGTAGAACAGACTTCTTCATTGAACACGGTGGCCGAGTCATGAACGGAGGAGAAGTTAAACAGGACAAAACTGCCATCTACTGGATAGCCCCCGGAACACTGAAATTCAAGTATATATTTTATTTATATGTATAATAAAATAAATATATATACATATATATATATATATATATATATATAGCTAGAATTCACTGAGAGTCAAGTATTTCATATATATATATATATATATATATATATATATATATATATATATATATATATATATATATATATATATATATATATATATATATATATATATTTATATATATATATATATATATATATATATATATATATATATATATATATATATATATATATATATATATATGAAATACTTGAGTTGGTGAATTCTAGCTGTAAATATACTCCCCTATTAACCACGCCCCCGACCACGCCACCCACCTCCCGGTATCGGAGGTCTCAAGGTTGGCAAGTATGGCATAAAACGTGTGGTGGACAAAATGAGACAAAGAAGGAGTGGCATAAAACACGTCTTTCTGTGGCAGCATCGGAGAAAGTTGCGCATGTAAACAAACTACGATGAGTTCAAGGATCGCTCAAATTAGTAGGACAAAACGCCGCGTGCCAAACACTCATCAGTGAAGCATGTATAACATAAACAGTGGGGTTTCTAACAATTAGGAAGGTCATGTTCGTGTTCCCATGTTTAGTTTTTACTAATGTTTTGCTAATTGTTTTTTATCTAGTCTGCACTTTGTCTGTGTTATTATTATTATTATTATTATTGGCTTTTATCTAGTTTGCACTTTGTCTGTATTATTAATATTATCATTATTATCGACTCCTCTTTGCCTTATTGTTTTTATTTTCCTATTTTTAATGATATTAGATCTGTGTTGTTGTTGTTGTTGTTGTTGTTGTTGTTGTTGTTGGGGACAAGTGTTGTAAATTAGCTTTGGCTACAAACACTATGATGCATACATTGGATAATTGTTTCAGATATCTATGTTTTTGTATCTGTCCCTATTTCAAATAAACCTTTATATATATGCTTGTCCTCCTACAAAAAGTATATTAAAACACATTTTTCCATTTTCACACATCTCTGAAAGATGTCCAGGGAGCCACTAGGGCGGCGCTAAAGAGCAGGTTAAGGTAAAAGAGCTGGTACGCTCAAAATAAATTGCATGATTAATCTAAGTGAGTCCATGATTATTGCGATAATTAATGATTATTCACATGAGTTAACTAGCCCTGTTTTTTTTTTTTAATGATGCAACTCTTTAGTAAAGCAGGTTGTTTGTGTGAATGAAATGTGTTTCTGTGGCAAAAAAAGTCTACTTTTAGAGAGTAAAAAAAAAAGGAGACTGTGAATTTGTAGGCTGGTGAATGCTGAGGCGTGAATATTTCCTATTATTGCACACTTCCTTCTAATCTGCTGGCAGATGGAGAAAAAGAAGGGAATACACGTCTAATAGGGCAGAGGGTTGTGGTCAGAAGAGCTGAAAAGGGTGAAAGCATCTTCTTTTTCATTTGTATTTTTCTCCCTGCGACTCGCACTCCCTCATGCTTTCTCTCTCTCGAACATTCCCACACAGCAGGAGGCTCTGTCCCTCTCTGTCTGGTCCTCTTCCCCTAAGGGTTCTCTGTTGCACTCATACATAGTTGAGATCTGCTCGGTGTTTCCCTCTGTGCCTGACAACAGAATACATTCAAGCATCCGCGCACTCTGCAGCATCGCGTGGACATCGGGGGCGGTACCTCTGGACTGGCAGACCTGAAGTGATGGTTCCTCTCTCTAAGAAGGGGAACCAGAGGGTGTGTTCCAACTATCGTGGGATCACACTCCTCAGCCTTCTCGGTAAGGTCTATTCAGGTGTACTGGAGAGGAGGCTACGCCGGATAGTCGAACCTCGGATTCAAGGCAAGGCAAGGCAAGGCAACTTTATTTGTATAGCACTTTTCATACACAAGGCAGACTCAAAGTGCTTCACAGACAACAAAGTGGAATGAAAGAAAATAAAAGCAAAATTAAAATGCAGACAATAAAAATAAAAACAGTGCGGACGTTAAAAGTTAAAAGATTAAAATATTTAGCTGAAAGCTAAGGTGAGCATAAAAGTCTTCAGTCTAGTTTTAAAAGTAGTCAGTGTTGGGGAAAGTCTGACATCTTCAGGAAGTTTATTCCAGCTATTTGTTGCATAGTGACTGAATGATGCTCTCCCTTGATTTGAGTTTACTCTTGGAACCGCTAACAGATTGGTCTCAGAAGGGCTTATATGGTGGGAGCATATCAGTAATATACTTCGGCCCTAGACCATGTAGTGGTTTATATGTGAGAAGGAGGATTTTGAAATCAATTCTCTGATGTACAGGGAGCCAATGTAAGGATTTACGAATTGGTGTAATGTGCTCACATTTTTTGGTCTTTGTTAGAACTCTAGCAGCAGCGTTCTGAACAAGCTGTAGCTGCCTGACAGGTTTTTTTGGGAAGACCTGCAAGGAGACCATTACAATAGTCTAGCCTACTGGTAATAAAGGCATGTACAAGTTTTTCAAAGTCTTGAGCTGACATGAGCCCTCTAAGTCTTTTTACATTTTTGAGGTGATAGTAGGCCGATTTTGTTACTGATTTGATGTGACTGTCGAAATGTAAATCAGAATCTAAAATTCAGGAGGAACAGTGTGGTTGTCGTCCTGGTCGTGAAACTGTGGACCGGCTCTATACTCTCGGCAGGGTCCCTGAGGGTGCATGGGAGTTTGCCCAACAAGTCTACATGTGCTTTGTGAACTTGGAGAAGGCATTCAACTGGGAAGTCCTCCGGAGAGGGCTCAGAGAGTATGGGGTATCGGACTGTCTGATTGTGGCCGTCCGCTCCCTGTATGATCAGTGTCAGAGCTTGGGCCGCATTGCCGGCAGTAAGTCTGACCCGTTTCCAGTGAGGGTTGGACTCTGCCAAGGCTGCCCTTTGTCACCGATTCTGTTCATAACTTTTATGGACAGAATTTCTAGGCGCAGTCAGGGCGCTGACAGGATCCGGTTTGCTGGCTGCAGGATTAGGTCTCTGCTTTTTGCAGATGATGTGGTCCTGATGGCTTCATCTGGCCAAGATCTTCAGCTCTCACTGGATCGGTTCGCAGCCGAGTGTGAAGCAACTGGGATGGGACTCAGCACCTCCAAGTCCGAGTTCGTGGTTCTCTCCCAGAAAAGAGAGGAGTGCCATCCCCGGGTCAGGGAGGAGATCTTGCCCAAAGTGGAGGAGTACCTCGGAGTCTTGTTCACGAGTGAGGGAAGAGTGGATCGTGAGATTGACAGGCGGATCGGTGCGGCATCTTCAGTAATGCGGACTCTGTATCGATCCGTTGTGGTGAAGAAGGAGCTGAGCGGGAAGGCAAAGCTCTTAATATAGCGGTCGATCTATGTTCCCATCCTCACCTGTAGTCATGAGAAAAATGACTGTCTTAGTAGTAACAGCTGGTTTTATAAACCCAAATTAATTTTTGAGTGTAGTAAATATCCTGCAACGCATCTACTAATAGCATGCACAGTTTTATAGTTTTTAGTACTTATCTCGCATCTTAGTAGATCAGACCCAAGTGTTCCGAACATAAAGACAATGCTACTCACAACTAATATGTTGTACTTTGGGTTGCGAAATTATATATATTTTTTAATCGGATTAATCACATTTTGGAATTTAGATTAATTATGATCAATGTCATCCCATTGGGTTGAGTTTTTTTCTTGCCCTGATGTGGGATCTGAGCCGAGGATGTCGTTGTGGCTTGTGCAGCCCTTTGAGACACTCGTGATTTAGGGCTATATAAATAAACTTTGATTGATTGATTGATTGATCATGGGTGATAACTCACTTAGACTTAGACTTAGACAAACTTTATTGATCCACAAGAGACAATTGTTCCACACAGTAGCTCAGTTACAAAGGATGGAAAGGGCAAGGATAATGCAGGTATAAAGTAGACTAAAAATGTACCATCCTTTGCATAGTTAAAATTTGCTTCAAAAAAGACCCCAATATTTTTACACAAATACAATTATTTTGTCAGAATGTCATCCAGGAACATTTATACATGTTTTACTTGGATGTATGTCATTTATTTGTACAAAACTTGGTAAAAGTTGTATCTAAAGTTCTTTCAGTCCGTATTTACGGGTGAAATTTGCCACTCATTTTAAGGTAAAAAAGCTTGTATGGTTAAAAATAAATTACATGAATAATCGAAATGTGCACACGATTAATGCAACATTTTTTTGTGATTAATCACATGAGTTAACTCCTTAATTTTGACACCCCAAGCTGTAATGTTTTCTTTTTTAAATGGATTTTGTAAAAAAAAAACTGCTATTACTGTTTAACATATTAAACAATAACCTGGTCTTTGTGGCAATTAAAAGGGTAAAGGCGTCATTTGTAATGGCCAGGTGTGAACACTGGCCCTGACTGTGTTAAAACATGCTTCTTACACTGATGCTTCGAACATTAATATTACCATTTAAAAGCCATAGTTAAACGACTTGACGCTACATTGTGGAAATAAAATCCGACTCACTCTACTGATCTGAGTAACTACATCATCAACCATGTAGAGGCATGTGACGGGGTGTGTGCATGCATGAGTGGATGTGTGCTGATCTTCTTAAAGCAGTTAGGCCTTAATTAAACCAACACTATTGTTGAGCTAATGCTAACGATGCAAGGGATCCACGCTCATTAGGCAAAAATCTCCACAAATCTCTTTCGCTTTCTTCTGCAGTTGCAGGACCAGCATAATATATCCACATCATTAAACACACACACAGAGCCGGGCACATGGAGTATAAGCAAAAGCACATTACGCGCCATTATGCACACTAACCAAGCGGAAATGTTGGCTAACCGAAGGTTAGTGGGGCTGTGTTGGTCAGATGAAAAGCTGTGTGGTCAATGTTAATGCAGTCTGCTGGAAATGATGAAAAGCGCCACTCTACATGGCAACTGACTCTTGTCGTCAAAGTTGGAATTGCCAAAAAACACATTTTAAGATATTCCACACTCTACTGCCATCTGGCGGCTAAAGAGGATAGTGCAACCCACAATTTTTCACGTTTCATGTGTCAGG
The DNA here is from genome assembly GCF_033978785.1 of Entelurus aequoreus. Lineage (NCBI taxonomy): Eukaryota > Metazoa > Chordata > Actinopteri > Syngnathiformes > Syngnathidae > Entelurus > Entelurus aequoreus. The sequence goes on along the minus strand of NC_084743.1, from coordinate 63,569,832 downwards.
TAAACAGGGAAAAATGGGGCCATGTGAATACATATATATGTATATATATATATATATATATATATATATATATATATATATATATATATATATATATATATATATATATATATATATATATATATATATATGTATATATATATATATATATATATATATATATATATATATATATATATATATATATGTATATATATGTATATATATATATATATATGTATAAAGTATATATATATATATATATATATATATATATATATATATATATATATATATATATACTTTATACATATATATATATATATATATATATATATATATATATATATATATATATATATATATATATACATATATATACATATATATATATATATATATATATATATATATATATATATATATATATATATATGTATATATATGTATGTGTATATATATATATATATATATATATATATATATATATATATATATATATATATATATATATATATATATATATATTGTATTAATATATATAATACATTAACAATATATTTTTTTACATAAGCTGCAAAAAAATTTTACTTTAAAAACTGGCAGTTTAGTCACCAGAATTTTACAGTAAAAGCAGGTTGTTTTTTTTTACAGCAAATAAAAAAAAATCATTAATGGAATGGAATTGAACAATACCACTATTTTTAGTAGTAAAATTCAAGCAACAGAGCTGCCATTTTTTATTTTTTATTTTTTTTTACCGTAATATCTTGTTGTTTTAATGTTTTTTTGTTTGTTTGTTTTTTAATGTTTAAGTGTCTTACTTTATATGTAAAAAAAACAGTATCAAAGTTGATTTTTACGGTAAAAAAACTCAGTTTGCGGAATTTAACCGTAAAATCTATTGTCAATCTTACAGTCTACAATTCGATTGATCATTTGTTTTGAAATCACAAGTCAAGCCAATATTTAAGTACAGTATTTATCTTTATTTTAACAACACATCTTTTTTGGAATACATGATAATATATTATTTTGATTTTGCTCATATTGAATTTTAAAAGATATGCAATTGCATGCAGTACATTCTTTTTCATGTCAAAATGGAAAGAACAAACATATTTAGTAAGAAAAGATTAAGCATTTTATCAATGCATATTATTTCCAGGCTCTCGCAGATAGAATATAATATAAATATAAACATAAAATAATGTGGTGGGCCAGATTTGGCCCCCGGACCTTGAGTTTGACACCTGTGGTATATATGGTCAAAAAACCCAAGTTGTAATGAAATGACATACACTATATTGCCAAAATTATTTGGCCACCCATCCAAATGATGAGAATCAGGTGCCCTACTCACTTGTATAAAATCAAGCACTTAGGCATGGAAACTGTTTCTACAAACATTTGTGACAGAATGGGCCGCTCTCAGTAATTTCCAGCGTGGAACTGTCATAGGATGCAAATCCAGTCGTGAAATTTCCTCGCTCCTAAATATTCCAAAGTCAACTTTACTATACGAAAAGTGAAGAGTTTGGGAACAACAGCAACTCAGCCACCAAGTGGTAGGCCACGTAAACTGACAGAGAGGGGTCGGCGGATGCTGAAGCGCATAGTGCAGGGGTGGCAAACGTACGGCCAGAGGGCCGGATCAGGCCCGCGAACAGGTTTTATCCGGCCCGCGAGATGAGTTTGATAAGTGTAAAAATGAACCTGAAATTTTTGAATGAAAGAAACTGCTGTTCTAAATGTGTCCACTGGATGTCGCAATAGCAATTCTTTGCATCTTTGTAGATGATGCTATAATTGTACAAAATAAACCACATGTTAGTACATCAATCGAGGAAAATGATCAAACCACATAAATAACATCCTGTCATTTGATTTTGATATAATTTTTTTATCTTGATCGATTGAAAATTAACACCAATGAGTTGACTCATGAACATTATCACATAATTTATTCAGAAAGTATAAATAATGACAAATAAAGATAGAATACTATTGTAAGTGTAAAAAAAAAACAAAAAAACATTGTGATATGTACATTTTCAGAATATGCTTCTTCTATTTTTAAACAAATAAAACAATCTGAAGTTGTCTTTATTTTTAAGTTATCATGCCATGATTTTACCAGTGCGGCCCACTTGGGAGTGGATTTTTCTCCATTTGGCCCCCGATCTAAAATGAGTTTGACACCCCTGGCATAGTGCAAAGACTTTCTGCACAGTCAGTTGCTACAGAGCTCCAAACTTCATGTGACCTTCCAATTAGCCCACGTACAGTACGCAGAGAGCTTCATGGAGCCATACATCACCAAGTCCTATGCAAAGCGTGGGATGCGGTGGTGTAAAGGTCATCGCCCCTGGACTGTAGAGCAGTGGAGACGGTCTTCTCTGGACTGATGAATCACGCTTTTCCATCTGGCAATCTGATGGACCAGTCTGGGTTTGGAGGTTGCCAGGAGAACGCTACATTTCGGACTGCATTGTGCCGAGTGTGACATTTGGTGGAGGAGGAATTATGGTGCGAGGTTGTTTTTCAGGAGTTTTCAGGAACTTTGAATGTTCCAGGATACCAAAACATTTTGAACAATTCCATGGGATGGCACTTCAAGTTCACATGTGAGTAAAGGCAGGTGGCCAAATACGGAATAGTGTAATTTGCTTTTTTTTCACACTTAAAAAAGCAGCCCGGTGAAACAGTACACAAAATGACATTTTATTCACTCAGCGTTCATCTGCTGGCTCGATGCATTTGCGTTTAGAACTCCTTTGGCATGGCTACTTTTCAGTGGCTTCTCTCATTTGAAGTTGGTGTATTTGTCCATGTAGTGGTGCTGCTGGCGAGCACCTTGTATTCATGTGCATGTCGAGCACCTTGTATTCATGTGCATGTCGAGCACCTTGTATTCATGTGCATGTCGAGCATGTTCCTAACCTATATGCATTATCCATGAGCTCATGGCACAATGTGACTTTACAACACAGTTGACCTTACGAATTCATCTTTTGCCTCAAGGTAACCTCACTTCTCACATGCATGGTTGATTTCTCCAGGCTTTGCAGCATCGCTGTGTGTAGTTACATACTCGTTAGTAATGATCACTTAGCACCCTTTTGACCTGTACTTGTATTTGTGCACTGCTTTTCAGTGGTCACCTTCGCTCCCCTTTTTATAAAATGCATCCCACAGTTATTTGCCACTTTATACGCTATGCGGGGTCAAGGGGAACTGGAGAGGACACCCGCTGACATTCAGCGAAAGGAAAGGTAAACACAGGACGCTCTGTTGCATATTTCATATACAGCGTTAGGATATGCATACCTGTGGGACATCTTGGAGAAACAATGAAAAATGTAACTTTGATACTAGTAGGAGTGATCCGATATTGATCGGACTGCATCTATAATCTCTGATATTGACAACAACATCTGCAATATACCTATAGACAACATTTATTTATATATATATATATATATATATATATATATATATATATATATATATATATATATATATATATATATATATATATATATATATATATATATATATATATATATATATATAACCTACTCAGTGGCCTGGTGGTTAGAGTGTCCGCCCTGAGATCGGTAGGTTGTGAGTTCAAACCCCGGCCGAGTCATACCAAAGACTATAAAAATGGGACCTATTACCTCCCTGCTTGGAACTCAGCATCAAGGGTTGGAATTGGGGGTTTAATCACCAAAAATTATTCCCGGGCGCGGCCACCGCTGCTGCTCACTGCTCACCTCAACTCCCAGGGGGTGATCAAGGGTGATGGGTCAAATGCAGAGAATAATTGTGCCACACCTCGTGTGTGTGTGACAATCATTGGTACTTTCACTTTCACTTTAACTTAATATATATATATATATATATATATATATATATATATATATATATATATATATATATATATATATATATATATATATATATATATATATATATTAGGTCAGGAAAAAACACAATAGCCTCTTGTGTTTTTTCCTGACCTATCGTATATATATATATACATTTATCTATCTATCTATCTATCTATCTATCTATCTATCTATCTATCTATCTATCTATCTATCTATCTATCTATCTATCTATCTATCTATCTATCTATCTATCTATCTATCTATCTATCTATCTATATATTTGTGTCCATCTATCTGTCTATCCATCCATCCATCCATCCATATATCTATCTATCTATCCGTATATATATATATATATATATATATATATATATATATATATATATATATATATATATATATATATATATATATATATATATATATATAAACAAATTCCGATTTGGTCCCATTTGGCCTGCAGTGTAAACATGGTCTTTGATCTCCAGGACTCGGTTTAGGATTATTTTGCTCCCTGACAGATAAATTGTTGATACTCTTCAACTTTTTTATTTTCTTATTTCTTTCTCGTTGCTTCTTCAAATATTCTTGGTGTTTAACTTGGTCAGTCTTAGCTCTTTCTCTGTATTCTCTCAATCTTTCATTTCCACTTTTTTTTTTTGGTTTGGTTTTGGCATGTCGGCGTCTCGATTCTTTCTCCCTGAACCCTACAATTACGGATAGAAAACAGCTGTACACTAAAAACATGTTTATTTGCTTTAATTAGATGATTACAACTATGATTCCTGAAGACAGACACTTATTTTCGGACCTTGTGAACCTAATTATTTAAAAATGGTTAGAATTTACCTACTTTCCATTTCATTTTGTCACAACCAAAACCTACCTCTGTACTAATGAATCAAAAACAGTACTATACTCTCTTACAAAAATACCAGTTCCCTTTTTTTATTTATTTTTAATGAGCATGACGGCATGCTGGCTGCTGGTTTTCCGAGCAGTGGAGCATGTTCGGCAGCGCACAATCACGGAGTACTTACAAGCAGACACAGTGTGTAGACAGAAAAGGGAGAACGGACGCATTTTGGCTTAAAAACTAACGATAAAGGTGAAGTTATAACACTGAAACGCGCTCAGGAAGAGCTGCTTTAAGACATGGCTAACTAGCTAGTGGCTAAAGTCAAACCGCAGTCTGCAGTGTTGTAGCTACTTCTAAATCACTAATCCTCGCCTCCATGGCGACAAATAAAGTACGTTTCTTACAAGTATCATCTCTGCAGGACGAGGAATAGCTAAACATGCTTCACTACACACCGTAGGAGGATACGATAGCTCACCGGGGTCACCGCTAACAAAAGCTATCACTCCTCAATGTAAACAAAGTAGTGGATCTACACCTGACATCCACTGTAATGATACCAAGTACAAGAGTATATCTAGTCGATACCACTATGATTATATCAATATTTGTATTATGTTTATAAACTCAGAAAAATATGTCCCTGGACACTTGAGTACTTTAAATATTACCAGTGTATGATTCTGTAAGTACTTGGTATCAGATCGATACCTACATTTGTGGTATCATCCAAAACTAATGTAAAGTATCAAACAACAGAAGGGTAAGTGTTTAGTACATTTTAACA
>NC_084743.1:63547412-63564291 GCF_033978785.1 Entelurus aequoreus | reverse complement strand
AATGGCACAACACCGGCGGCAAAATGGTTTGTACTCGACTCTCACACAAATCAACCGACTACGACGGTACCACTGGCTTATACGGCGTCAGATGGGTGCTACAAATGTGAGTTCAAATATTTTATTTCTTAATTCAAACTTTTCTTGCTTACCGTATTGCATGACTATTTACATTGTAGATTGTCACTGACGCCATCAAAACTATGAATGAACACGTGGAGTTATGTACTTAACAAAAAAAAAGGTGAAATAACAGAAAACATGTTTTATATTCTAGTTCAAAACAGCCACCCTCTGCTTTGCACACTCTTGGCATTCTCTCGATGAGCTCCAAGCACACCCGCGTGCTGAACTGAAATCCATTTCAGGTGACTACCTCTTGAAGCTCATTGAGAGAATGCCAAGAGTGTGCAAAGCAGAAATCAGAGCAAAGGGTGGCTATTTTGAAGAAACTACATATAAAACATGTTTTCCGTTATTTCACCATTTTTTGTTAAGTACATAACTCCACATGTGTTCATTCATAGTTGTGATGCCTTCAGTGACAATCTACAATGTAAATAGTCATGGAAATAAAGAAAACACATTGAATGAGAAGGTGTGTCCAAACTTTTGGCTTGTACTGTATATATAAATACATCAATCACAAATTATTCTTTGGCACTTGGGTCATAAAAGAACTGTTTCAAAACAAGTAACAAAACACTCTTTATAGGGCACCATTTGTTTTAAAAGTGCACATACGTAAAAATCATTCATAGAGTAGAGCAGAATATACGTTGGGTCAGGGAAAAAAACACAGAGGCTATTTCATCCCTACAAGCCTGTTTCGCAGGTTTCCCTGCTGTTCAGGAAAATATCCCTGAAGAGCAGGGAAACCTGCTAAACAGGCTTGTAGGGATGAAATAGCCTCCGTGTCTTTTCCTACAAGCCTCTTTCGCAGGTTTCCCTGCTGTTCAGGAAAATATCCCTGAAGAGCAGAGAAACCTTTCGAAACAGGCTTGTAGGGATGAAATAGCCTCTGTGTTTTTTCCTGACCTAACATATATATATATATATATATATATATATATATATATATATATATATATATATATATATATATATATATATATATATATATATATATATATATATATATATATATATATATATATATATATATACAAAAAAAGGTGAAATAACTGAAAACATGTTTTATATTCTAGTTTCTTCAAAATTTGCTCTGATTACTGCTTTGCACACTCTTGGCATTCTCTCGATGAGCTTCAAGCACACCTGTGAAGTGAAAACCATTTCAGGTGACTACCTCTTAAAGCTCATCGAGAGAATGCCATGAGTGTGCAAAAAAGTAATCAGCGCAAAGGATGGCTATTTTGCCTGCAATGACAATCTACAATGTACTGTATATATATATATATATATATATATATATCATATATATATATATATATATATATATATATATATATATATATATATATATATATATATATATATATATATATACTACCGTTCAAAAAGTTTGGGGTCACCCAAACAATTTTGTGGAATAGCCTTCATTTCTAAGAACAAGAATAGACCGTCGAGTTTCAGATGAAAGTTCTCTTTTTCTGGCCATTTTGAGCATTTAATTGACCCCACAAATGTGATGCTCCAGAAACTCAATCTGCTCAAAGGAAGGTCAGTTTTGTAGCTTCTGTAACGAGCTAAACCGTTTTCAGACATGTGAACATGATTGCACAAGGGTTTTCTAATCATCAATTAGCCTTCTGAGCCAATGAGCAAACACATTGTACCATTAGAACACTGGAGTGATAGTTGCTGGAAATGGGCCTCTATACACCTATGTAGATATTGCACCAAAAACCAGACATTTGCAGCTAGAATAGTCATTTACCACATTAGCAATGTATAGAGTGTATTTCTTTAAAGTTAAGACTAGTTTAAAGTTATCTTCATTGAAAAGTACAGTGCTTTTCCTTCAAAAATAAGGACATTTCAATGTGACCCCAAATTTTTGAACGGTAGTGTATATATATTAGATCAGGAAAAAAAACAGAGGCTATTTCCTCCCCAAAAGCCTGTTTCGCAGGTTTCTCTTCATAACAGTCCCCTGAAGTGCAGAGAAACCTGCGAAACCGGCTTCTGGGAAGAAATAACCTCTGTTTTTTCCTGACCTAACGTATATTCCGCTTTACCCCGGTATTGAGCACTGTATAACGGATAAACCACAGAAACCTTGACTATATATATATATATATATATATATATATATATATATATATATATATATATATATATATATATATATATATATATATATATACCGTATTTCCTTGAATTGGCGCAGGGAATATAGTATTCGCACGTCTAGAATTACTGCCGGGTCAAACTCGTTTCTCAAAATAATTAACGCATGCTTGGCCTTATTGCCGGTTCATTATCAACGCCGGATCAAATTCGTTTCGCAAAATATTAATTTTATTATCGCATGTCTATAATTTTCGCCGGGTCAAACTCGTTTCGCAAAATATTTAGCATATGGCTAGAACATTTGCCGGGTCAAATTCGTTACGTCACGAGTGACGCTTTACCTGTCCTCATTTTCAAAATTGAGGAAGCTGCTTTCAGTAGTTTGCAATCGCACAAAGGAAAAAAGATAAAGAGCTATTCAGTAGGATTTAAGGTCCAAGCTATTGAATACCGGTACAGTATGCTAAAAAGAACAGTAAGCAGCTATGTTTTATTAATATACCGTATCTGCGTGTGTCAAATACTGTATGAGTCATTAAACCTCCTGGTGGTAGAGGGCTCTGCCGCGCTAGTGATCCTTCTTGCGACTTCCGGTACTGCAGAAGAAGTGACAACACGCAGCAAGAGATTTTTTTTTTTTTTTTTCTCTCTCGCCTGAACTTTTACTTTTAACATGGAGGATTACATACCGGTATCTAAAATAAAACAGTTTTCTAAAGTGGACTTTCAATCGAAGCAGGAGGTAATAATTAAAGGAATATCTCCATCGAGACAGAGAGACTTTTAAAACTGAAGAAAGAAAATAATGAAGACTTCTATAACCAAGTTATCGATGCTTTTGGTCAGAAGGAACTGCAAATGGACTCCATTTATAAGTACAGGTAAGACCATATTAACGTTTTTTTTAATTAAATGTGCTTTTCATGATGGTATGCTTACATCACACTCAAAGCGCACGCCTAAATTTACCGCATTCCTTTTGGTAAACGCCGGAGTGAGAAGAGGTTTTAAAATAATTAGCGCATGCAGAGCCATCCCGCAGGCTTCCGGTAAACGCCGGAGTGACAGGAGGTTTTAAATTAATTAACGCCCCTGCGGCTATTCAAGGAAATACGGTATATATAAATTTGATTAATGGGGGTTACGATTCGGTTCAAAACGATTCTTGATTCAAAATCGTTTTAATAACATTGGTTGCCGGTTCTATGATACACAACATTCCTCCATAAAATAGACAAACAGCTCTCATACATTTCTATATCACTTAAAAGAAAATCGTTTTTTGTCCGAATAAAGTTCTACTCAACAAGTCAAATACAAATAAGGCAACATGAGAAGTATGCAGTTTGTTTTACAGAAGCGAGCCCGCCGCCACAGTAGAAACAAGCAAAGAATCACATTCCAAGGCATACATTGAGGCAGACGGAAGGAACCGAGTAGACCACAGAGCAACAGTTTCTCAGGTAAAGAGAGAAAACCAATGTTAAGAGGAGGCACACACACACACACACATTCTACATTTACCTCGCCGACGCACAAACCCCACGGGAGACGTCGAAAGGCAAGGTTGCCAAATCCAAACATCTCTGACAGCGTAGAGGACGATCCAAACAAGCAGAATTCACGTTTGTTTGCGTTTCCCGCCAGAGGAGAAACCGCCTGGCAGCCTTAACTCCCATCGGTTAGCATTATCTAATATTCCTGCGGTGTGCGACTTCCCCTCGGTGATATTAGCGCGGGGATAACAAGGTGATTTATCAGAATGAAAGCACTCGGCACGATACGGCGGGGCCGGAACTTCACAGAGCCGGGGGGGGGGGGGGGGGGGGGGTGAAGGATGAAGGGTGGCTGCGATGTCGGACCTCATCACCCCTCTGTGATCCCCAAACTGTGTTTATTTATGTGTGCGTTCATGGGAGGGCGGCTGCGAGGGTGCGGGTGAACTATTGCGTGATGGCTTTCATCAAAGTGAGTGCGGAGAGTCAAAGTGCTGACCGTAACAATCCAAGTCTCATGGTCAAGGGTGGGGATAGACTTATACTTAGACTTAGACTGGGACTTAGACTGGGATGTGGAACAAAAATCTAAGTCGATGCCGCACATTGTCTTTCGTATAATCGAAATATACAAGGATGATTTTGTGCGTTATTTTCATGCTGAAAATCCATCGAACCAATGAAACTCATCATGTTTATGTCACCCTCTGGTGGCCCGGAACCGCAATGCGGTTTCTGGGGCATCAAAGCAATTAGGCCAGGGCTCGCCAAACTTTTTGACCAGGGGGCCGCATTGGGCTATACAAATATGGCCAGGGGGGAGCGGGGGATTTTAAATCCCCTGACGAGCAGGGAAACCTGCAAAACAGGCTTGTAAGGATGATGTTTTTTCCTGACCTAATGTGTATTCCGCTATACCCCGGTATTGAGCACTGTATAACGGATAAACCACAGAAACCTCGACTATATATATATATATATATATATATATATATATATATATATATATATATATATATAATATATATATATATATATATATATATATATATATATATATATATATATATATACAGTACAGGCCAAAAGTTTGGACACACCTCATTCAATGTGTTTTCTTTATTTTCATGACTAATTTACATTGTAGATTGTCACTGAAGGCATCAAAACTATGAATGAACACATGTGGAGTTATGTACTTAATTAAAAAAGGTGAAATAACTGAAAATGTGTTATATTCTAGTTTCCTCAAAATAGCCACCCCTTTGATCTGATTACTGCTTTGCACACTCTTGGCATTCTCTTGATGAGCTTCAAGCACACAACGCAATGCGGTTTCTGGGGCATCAAAGCAATTAGGCCAGGGGTCGCCAAACTTTTGGACCAGGGGGCCGCATTGGGTTATAAAAATATTGCCAGGGGCAAGCAGGGGATTTTAACGAGCAGGGAAACCTGCGAAAAAGGCTTGTAGGGATGATATAGCCTCTTGTGTTATTTTTCCTGACCTAACGTATATTCCGCTATACCCCGGCATTGAGCACTTTATAACGGATAAACCACAGAAACCTTGACTATATATATATATATAAATAAATAAATATATATATATATATATATATATATATATATATATATGGCATACTACCGATGAGCTTCAAGCGCACCTGTGAAGTGAAACCCATTTCAGGTGACTACCTCTTGAAGCCATTGAGAGAATGCCAAGAGTGTGCAAAAAAGTAATCAGAGCAAAGGGTGGCTATTTTGAAGAAACTAGAATATAACACGTTTTCAGTTATTTCACCTTTTTTCCACACGTGTTCATTCATAGTTTTGATGCCTTCAGTGACAATCTACAATGTAAATAGTCATGAAAATAAAGAAAAAAACTCTACACTCGGAGTCTACTTTACGTTTCCCCAATGATTTCGCAGTTTTCTTTCCCCTCGTGCACAAATTGACTGAAAGAGCGTGATGACGTCACATTATCGATGGGAAAATGCATTTTTAGACAATAAGATTTGACCCCGAGAGTAATAAGCAGTAAAAAAAAATAAAATGGATTAGTGGATGGGCTGGAAAGGACAGATCAAAAAATAAATAAATACATTTAAAAAATATATAATTTTTTTAAATTTATTTTGGGGACCGCTTAATTAGACCAAAAGCTTATGTTGTTGGTTGTTTTACTCTTTCGCTCATGCATTCGTTAGTAGCTTCTTTGGAAAATGAGGACATCGTCTCGTCACACTCTTTTTAAAATATTCGTAATATTTTAAAAATGTAAATATATTAATTTATGTATTTTTTAAATTGTTTATGTATTACGCAAAACAAAAGAACCGTCGTTTACTAGTTTAGGAGCCGGCTCTCTCAAGAATGTAGTAGTATATCATAGAAAAAGTACCGGTATAAGTGGAAAATTATTTTTTTCATCCCTTAAAACAGGGGTGTCCAAAGTGCGGCAAAAGGGACATTTGTGGCCCGCGGATCCATTTTGATTGGCCCGTGATATATTATACGAACAATATATCTCGGATTAGAACATAACACACAAAAAAAAATATTTAAAAATATTATCCGGTCCAAATTACTCCTAAAATGGCACCTTAAAACATGAATGGTTGTATATGTATATTATATTATATTTATATTATATATTTATATTTATATACACATATGTTATGTGCTAAAGTAAATCAACTAAATTAATTATAAATATGTTTCTGAACTAAACTTTCAATAAAAATAAAGCAAATGAAAACACAGCTTCATAACTTCAGTTATAATTGTTGTGCTTAAGAAAAGTCTCTATGACTTTATCCGCAGATTCCTTCTGTTTGTTTGAGATTGTCATTACTGCCACAGGTGGTGTAAAAGTGTATTGCAACTGAATACTTGCATTGCCTATACAGACCACAGCTGAGCAACACATATTTTTTGATGCCCCTCTAAGGGGGCGCATGCAGCCCAACAATGGAAAGAAACACTGCTGTGAATTATTTAAATTTGACCTACTGTATATACACATTTATATAACACATTTTTGAGTATGCTAAAGCATTTAACCCTCTGGGTATATTCAGATATGATATTCAGATATGTCCAGCAGGCACAAGACATTAAAACAACGTTGAGAATTTGTTGTATTAGATCCTGACGTTGGGCAACTCAAACATAACGTTGAAACAACATGCTTTTTGACGACATTTAATCAATGTTGGGTCCTGACGATTTGACCATTGAATTTTGGTCATTTCCTAACCATTTTTTTACAACACAAATACAACGTTGAAACAACATGGTTTTTGACAATGTTTATTCAATGTCAGGTTGTGACGTTGATTTGACCATTGAAATTTGGTCGTTTTCCAACCAACAACGTGGATCCAACGTTGCACATCAACGTTGTCTCAATTTACAAATGCAACCATTTTGAAACGTTGTTCCAGAGTCTGTTCTAAATGACACATATGTATAATCAACATTGTATCAATGTCTCATCCCTGCTGAGAATTATTGTTAAAATCCAAAGTTTTTGAAAACATTTTGGATTATTTTTTGTTGTTGTTTTTATTTATTTTATTTAGACCCTTTTAAAGGCTCTTTGAGCAGATAATGTCACAGGTTTATTCAATTTGTGGAAAAAAAAACCCCGAAATAAAACATATTTTATGCAAATGTGTACTATAGACAACTGGGACATATGTTGATCAAAATGACTTCAAAATGTTAAAATAAGAAAATAAAAATACATATGTGGTATTTTCGATTAGAGCTAAAGTTGATTGAGAGATTTGATTATAAAAAGGAAATACAAATCCCAAATGAAGGATTATGTCTTGTTTGGCTTTGGCTTATTGTCAAAAAACTGCCAGTGTATCGTACATCTGTGAAAATAAAGGAGATAAAGGGACATATGTCACATAAATTGACGTTAAGGTTTAAAAATGTAATGAGGAAAAAAACTGAAGGTGCTAAAAAAAACCATTTGAATCCAAATCGTGATTATCAATTATTGTATCATTTTAATATTTTCAAGAATTGAAAATTCAAAATCGAAAAAAAAAAAAAAAAAGTACACACATATATATATATATATATATATATATATATATATATATATATATATATATATATATATATATATATATATATATATATATATATATATATATATATATATATATATATATATATATAATTTACTTTTTTTTTAATTAATTTATTTATTTATTTTAATTTTTTATTTTTCTCAAATTGATTTTACTTTCCGAGTCACTTTTTTAAGGGGTATTTTTTAGACAATTTTCTAGGAGTTTTCATCTGTCCTGGCCAGGCACTTGGGCAAATCGTATTGTTGATGATGATCATATCTGCTTTACAGATTTACTTCAGAAAAGAGAAGTGTTAGATACTTCTCTTGTTGCCATATTTGTATTTGACTTTATTAAACCTTTGAATAGAATTTTACTACACAAAAAACTTTTTTTTTTTAAAGTAATATGATATTTATCAGAGCTGTACGTCTATTTTATGGAGGAATGTAGTTAATCATAGAACTGGCACTCAATGTTATTAAAAAAGTGTTGAATTTTTAATCAAGAATCCTTTTCAATTGCGAATGATTTTGAAATGAATCGTTACCCTCAAGAATCGAATCGAATTGTGTTGTGCCCAAATATTTACAGGCCTACCATTTTTGCAGTTACTCGCGACGCGTATACTGTACCTACGTCAATAGCCTACAGGGGCTTTTGTAGTCGGCAACCTGTTTTTACTAGATTTTGTTATTAAATATTTGTACCAAATGATGTATTGAAATAATTGGTTTGAATCTACAATAGATTCTAAATAAGACATTTAATCAAGAATCGATATGAATCGAATTGTCACTCAAAGAATCTTAATTCAATTGAGATTTGTTGAAAAAAAAACAAAATCACATCCCTAAAAAGGCTTTAGGAAAAACAATGTACAATTAAATAACACAACACACATTTTAGTTGGTGGAATACAAATTATAATACTTGTAAAAGATTAGATATTACACTAATTTGCATTGTTACTTATAACACAAAACTAAGATGTGGATGTTTTGTTTCCAAAGTCTAGCACACTGGTTCTTAACCTGGGTTCGATCGAACCCTAAGTGTTCGGTGAGTCAGCCTCAGGGGTTCGGTGGAGCCTCCACGGCGGAGGTCAGGACACACCCGACTCATCGTGTTAATAAAAATTTCTCCCTATCGGCGTCTTATGGATACCCCAAAACAATGTTCCCTCTAATTTTCCATATGCGTGAGCAAACGCAAAAACTCCTTGAGGATTCAGTGGAGCACATGTGAGCGACGTCAGACGTGCACACTGTGGCCACGCCTGTCCCAAACCTGACTAAATAACAAGTTAAATGTTGTATTATTATAATCAAATGACAGCAGTCATTTCCATATTTTCTAATATAAGTGTTTTGGCCCACTTACAATGACAATAACAAAAAATATTGTTTTTCATGAGCTGTGTACTAGTATTGTATGTCTGGGTGGGGGTCCTGCTTTGGAAATAATTTGTACCCCTTTCAGATATCGCATTTAGTTCCCACTAAAACATTCACATGTTGCACAATGAGATGTAAACATGGGATCATGTGTACATTCCTGTAACTTTCTGTTTGTAAAAAAATATATTGATTAGTATTTCTTTAATATAATAACATCATTTCATGGTTCATATTTATAAATTAAGATTAAATTAAGAAAAAAAAAAACATGTTTTTCTCTAAAGAAGGGTTTGGTGAATGCACATATGAAACTGTTGGGGTTTGGTACCTCCAACAAGGTTAAGAACCACTGGTCTAACATATATAAACAGTAGAAAGGGAATTCATATGGCCCCATTCGTCATGATTAACCCGACACATGAAACTTGACAAATTGGGGGCGGGGGTGGGGGTGGGGGGAGTGTGCACTATCCACCTTTGCGTCCAGATGGCAGTAGATTGTTTAATATCTTCAAATGTCTTTTGTGGCCACAGCGTCAGCTGCTATGTAGAGTGGCACTTTCCATTATTTTCAGCAGACTGCATTGGTGGATCTTCTCACGTAAGATCCACCAAGGAATGGGGGCCATTTGAATCTCTTCCCTATTGCACTTGTGTAAAATAATGTACAAAGTTTGAGCACCCCTGACTGTAACACGTTGTACAAGCGCAATAGCAAATCCCCAAATCAGTGACTACTATCAAAAATGCTGACTTGTTGCATGTTTTTCCTACGAAACTCTCCCGGGCCCACATTGAATGTCCCTCGAACCTCTAACACTCTCGGAGAAATGAAACACACACACGTCAATATAGTTTCACACACCCTTCGAGGCGGTTTTAAACCCTCGTGACATTTGATTAAAGAGTTTGTTTTTATTAAGAAGGCTATACCAGACGCATAATCACTATACATTGATTTAACATTACCTTTACAATTAAAGTCTTCACTGAAATTACAGAATAAATATATATATGCACATTATTTTTTTTTTCTTCTTCAAATCTTTGTGAGAGAGAAAACATGAAAAGTGCCTCCTACAAAGCTGTTAGTGGTTGGCGAAGGGGGGGCCGGGGGTGGGGGTGGGGGGGGGGGTGTGGTGGGTATGGGAGGCAGGATCTGGAGGCGGGGCTTTAACAAAGTGCATGGAAATTTCCAGAAAAAAAAAGCTCGGTCTGATAATATTCACACATGTTGAACCATCCTTCACAAGAAGCACCCTTATGTAGACAGCAGTCCTAATTAATAGTAACAACCATATTCATAACATAGAAAAACTTAAATAGACCACTGAAACTGTAAATGTGTTGCAGGAGCTCCGTTCATAAAGACGTGAACAACCGCACCCCCCTCCCCAAAACCCCACACCCCCCGTTCCCCCCGCCCAGCCATCGGCTTCCTGCACCGAAACAAGTGCACGCCAGCAAACTGCAGTTCGAAGCAATATTCGTTTTGTTTTTTTATATCTCTTTCAATCGCTTCCCCGTCGCCTTTTTAATGTGCTCGGCCTGCGGGGTCTTTGTACGTCCTAGCCAGGTTGAGGGGGGCAGAAGAGGCAGACCACAACCCTCCCCGAGTCAGGGAGACATCCAGCTCCCGTGTGTCACATGGTAATTTCACAAACAAAAAGGCTTTCACTGACCATGTTTTATTCCCCCCCTCCGCCCGCCGCAAACTCCCTCTCGCTCAGCAAATAGAGATATTTATGTTACAAAAATAACGGCTGCTGACATTGCTGGCTACTCTGGAAAAAAAGGCACTTGATTTGAAATATCTGAGATCAGCCTCTCCTCCGTAATGATTCGGGCGGCACTGTTGAAAGTGGAATATATTTTATTTCATGCTGCTTTTTCCAGATATCGTTTTTTCAAGGGGGGGCGGAGGCGTTTTGAAGAGATGTTAAAACCGATACGATTTTTCCAGCACTTCGAGGTAATCCGGCTTGGTTTGAAGTTTGGCCCTTAACTCCAGGTAGTCGCTCTGGGACGGGTCGGGGTAGCAGCCTTTCCCCGCCGCGAAAAGCAACGTCTCCTTCAGCCGAGCGTCCTGTTGCAAGTCCGGGTACTGCATGCCGGGCGGGTGTGCGTGCGCCACTGTGCGCGTCCTTTAGTTTGGGGGCCGTCCCGTACAGGCAGTCGACGAAACCCACCGTCGGTGTGGGCCTCTGGCTGTCGATGACCGTCGGGCACAGCCCGCCGTTCTCGTGAAGCCCCGCCAGGTCGGCCGCGGTGTGGTTGACCGCCACGATGGTGTTGAGTTGAGAGTTGGAGACGGCCAGGCTCCACTCTCGCTCTTTCTCGAACAAGGTGCGGTAGTTGCCGCCGCTCCTGCCGCCGCCATTGTCTTTCTTGGCTGAAAACTGCCCCTCGGTTTTCCGCCGTGGCCGCTATCTCCCCCTCTCGGGGCTTGTAGATGGGGTTGTTGCACATCTGAGTCACGGGGTGGGGGATGTAGTCATAAACGTGGCCGTGGGAATGCGTGTGACTGGTGTGCGTGTGAGTATGCAAGCCGGGCGTCGGCTTCTCCAGTGTGCTTGTGTTGCCGGCGCTGCTCTGCCTCGGCACGTCCTCGAAAATCCTGCACTGCATCTGGATCCCTGTCAGATCCACCTCTGATCGCTTCCTGAAGGGCATTTTCTTCCTCCGGCGGAGAACAAAGGCGAACAGGGCCGGCCGCCACGAACACAGCAGAGATGAAGAGTATGAGGAGGCTGAGGATGAGGACTGACAGCGGCACTGCGTCTCGCCCGCCCGCCTCCCCCATACCCGTACTCCCTGTGGTCAGGTCCTGCCCCCCAGGTTGAGCCGGCAAGGGGCCTGCGGAATACTTAAGTTCCGGACAGAGGACCTCCACACCCAGTGAGCGCAAATCCTTCCCGATGGCAAACTCCGGGCTCTTACAGATGACGTCTCCCACCACAATGACGGAGGAGAGTTTTTTCCAGCATTGTTTGAGGGGGACGGTGTCGCAGGAGCACTCCCAGGGGTTTTGATGAAGATCAATCTGGACTATGGAGATCAGATGCTCCAGGACTCCGCGCACGGCAAGAGAGAGGAAGTAATTGTTGCGGAGGTTGAGGCGGGCCAGGTCGGTGCCGGCGAACACGTCATCGGGGAGCGAGCGGAGAAGGTTGTCGTTGAGGAAAACCAGCTGCAGATTGGGCATCAAGGAGAAGGAGTTGGGCTGGATTTCACGTATGACGTTGTACTCAAAGTACAGATAACTCAACATCTGGAGTCCTCGGAACATCCCAGGTGTGAGCCTCTCGATGTCGTTCCCGTTCAGGTATAAACTTTTTAAGTTCGGCAAGTTGATGAAAGCGCCCTCCTGCACGTAAGAGATCCGGTTGTTGCCGAGGTGAAGTAAATCCAAACTTGAGAAGTTCTCAGAAATCCGAACGATAGATTTTCTGTATCAGGTTCCCGCTGAGATACAGTTTCTTGGCATTGAGAGGGCGTGGCAGCAAGTCGGAGATGTTGTGGAAGCCCTTTTCCTTACAGTTCACCGTCAGACCCAAGTCGTTAATGTGGAGGTTGCAAAGACAACCGACCGGACAGATGATCGGTATCGGAGGTCTCGTCTGGTAGCCGGCGATGGGGGGCTGGTTGACGCCTGGGTAAATGCTACGAGGGGTGGGGGGGGTTTCTCGTGGGCCGAGGTCTTTTGGTGGGCTTCATGGCGGAGGACGCCGTGTTGTGAAAGGAGGAGAGCATGGAGGACGGCTTGGTCGGCCACGTGTTCTCGTTGCTGAACGGAATGCGAGGGATCCCCAACTTGGCCTCGATCTCAGAGTCGGAGAGCAGGGGGGCAGAGCTCGCTGCGCTTGATCTCCCGGAGGTCCTTCCCGTGTAAATGGAAGGGGTACTCGCAGGTGATCTCGCCCACCAGGGCCGTGTAGGGGATCCTCTCCAGCCACGTCTTCAGCTGGACGATCTCGCACACGCAGTTCCAAGGGTTCTCCTCCAGCTGGATTTCCATCAGGCTCCGCCCGACGTACTCCAGCGTCCCTTTATAGGGCAGGGTCTTCAGCCTGTTGCCCCTCAGGTCCAAATGTGTTAGCGATACGGACCGGAAGAGATAATTCGGCAGCACGGGGATCAGATTGTCATTCAGTATAAGCACTCTCAATTTGTGCAGGTGCCTGAAAGCGCCGCTCTCAATCCTTTTAATGACGTTGTAGTCTGCCTGGAGATACTCGAGACTCTCCAGCCCCAGGAAGGTGTCGTTCCGGAAAATCTCCAGCTTGTTCTCGTGTAGGAAAAGCCGTTTGAGTATTCCCAGGCCGTTGAACGCTCCGGCGTGGATGTCTTGCAAGGCGTTATTGCCCAGATTGATGGATATGGCGTTGTTGAGATGGAGGAAGCTGTTGAAGTAGAGCTTCCGCATCGAGTTCCTCTGCAGGTTGAGCTTGAACGGCCGGCTCCATATCTGAGCGATCTGGCTCACGTTTGTAAATCCCTTGCTGTCGCAGTGCACGTGGAAGACGCCCTCCTTCACCTCGCAGTAGCACGGCTCGAAGCACGGCTCGTCCATCTCCTCCGAGTCCTCCAGCAGCGGGACGGGGGTGGTCCATCCTAAGGCTATGGTGCTCAGCAGGGTAACCCACAGCATCCTCGCCGACGCCAGGTGGGTGAAGTCCGGGCTCCGGGAAGAGAGCCGCTTCACAGCGCTGCAACAGAGACAAAGAGGGATGACACACACACACACACACACACACACACACAGTTAGGTTCAAGGTGAGAGACTTGTCGCCAGAGTAGGATAGGCGCATTAGTGTCGGTAGAATAGAAACGCGCTTTGAAATGAACACCGCTGAATAATACAACAACACCGGAGACTACTTTAGGTGTTTCACACAAAACAGGCCTGCTACTCTTCTCCTAGAAACAAATCTCTCGTATGAGTTAATGCCAGCAAACAGAGCCGGGTGTCATTTATTATACAGCAGATACGCCGCTAAGGTCGCTATAAATCACCTCAGGGATGCTTATCGCTATGAATAAACAATGGCAACAGCAGGTGGATGAGGTTGGCGCGGCGAGAGGAGACACTGTCCCTCTGGTGCGGGGATTACATAACGGGGGCCTCAATCACCTTCTTAAGTAATTAAAAAAAAAAAAAAAGTGGAGAAGATGCAAATGGAGATTTCTGGCAGTGAATCGAAATGATCATAAACGGTGTTCATGAGACTGTACGTGCAAGTCATCAATAAATCCATCCAGTGACACTGGTACGGAATGTGTCAATGGAGTTGAAAGTAATTAATTATGGAAACTCAGCAGTTCCTGTTTTGCATTTTTGGAATTTAAAAACATGAAACATGCACATGCAAATAAAAAAAAAAAACCAATAACAAAGAATGCACTGCATATAATCATCTATCAGGGGTCTCCAACCAGTAGCTTGTGAGCATTTGGTGTCTCGCCAGTTGATGTTGGGTAGCTCACCAAAATGTTAGAATATTTGCTTAGAAACTTAAGGATATTTGTGTAACTGCTCAATGGCAAGTTACCATTAAAAAGGCACAAAGACAATGACCTCACTGTTAAACAATACAAAAAATAAAAAAATAAAAATCACACCCCTAAAAACTCTTTTGAAAAAACAACGTACAATTACATAACACAACAAAAAAAATGGCCAAAATACAGCATTGTTTAATGAAAGTACAAAAAAAAATATCAGATGGTAGAAAAAAGTTTTAGTTGTAATTATAATACTTGTAAAAAAATGATTGGATATTACACTAATTTGCTTTTTTACCTATAACACAAAACTAAGATGTGGATGTGTTATTTCAATAGTCTAGCATATATAGACCTACAGTAGAACGGGAATTCATTTGGCCCCATTCGTCATGGTTTACCTGACACATGAAACTTGACAAATTGTGTGTGTGTGTGTGTGGGGGGGGGTGTGTGCACTATCCAGATTGTTTAATATCTTAAAATGTGTTTTGTGGCCATTCCAACTCGGACCACAGCGTCAGCTGCTGTGTAGAGTGGCGCTTTCCATTATTTTCAGCACACTAACCAATAATGCACTGCATAGGATAACCTCTCTATCAGGGGGTCTCCAACCAGTAGCTCGTGAGCTTTTGGTGGCTCGCCAGTTGATGTTGGGTAGCTCACCAAAGTGTTAGAATATTTGCTTAAAAACGTATGGATATTTGTGTAACTGCTCAATGGCAAGTTGCCATTAAAAAGGCACAAAGACAATGACGTCACTGTTAAACAATCACAAAAAAAAAAAAAAAAAAAAAAAAAAAAAATCACATCCCTAAAAACTCTTTAGGAAAAACAATGTACAGTTAAATAACACAACAAAAATAATGGACAAAATACAGCAGCGTTTACTGAAAGTACAAAAACATATGAAATGGTTGGAAAAGGTTTTTGTTGTAATTATAATACTTGTTAAAAATGATTAGATATTACACTAATTTGTTTTTTACCTATAACACACAATTAAGATGTGGATGTGTTATTTCAATAGTCTAGCATATATAGACCTACAGTAGAATGGGAATTAATTTGGCCCCATTCGTCATTGTTTACCTGACACATGAAACGTGATAAATTGTGTGTGTCGGTGTGTGTGGGGGTGGGGGGGTGGGGGTGCACTATCCAGATTGTTTAATATCTTAAAATGTGTTTTGTGGCCATTCCAACTCGGACTAGTGTAGGCTGGCGCTTTCCATTATTTTCAGCAGACTAACAAATAACGCACTGCATATGACAACCTCTCTATCAGGGGGTCTCCAACCAGTAGCTCGTGAGCTTTTGGCGGCTCGCCAGTTGATTTTGGGTAGCTCACCAAAGTGTTTATTATTTGCTTAGAGACTTACGAATATTTGTGTAAATGCTCAATGGCAATTTACCATTAAAAAGGCACAAAGACCATGACGTCACTGTTAAACAATTCAAACGTTGCCATTCATATGAATTCAACACACAATCCCGAAAGTAGCTCTAATAGAAACATTTACCATTGCTTTGACGCGTTCAAATCCTGCAATCAAAATGTACACGGTGGCATCGCAACAATTGACTGTAAAAAAGGACGACACACTTATATTTCACAGTAACGAACTGCTAGTTCACAGTAAAACACTGTAAATATATAGTCCTCCGGACACAATGACAACTGGTGCGTGTCTTAGGGGGTTCCGTGGACCACCTTGCACACTCTTGCACAGTAGGTGGCAGTATATACAATTGAGATGTTTATTGTAATTACCTGTAAAATCACAGCCATGCATTTACAGTAAATGTATGTGGATTTTTTCACAGTAAACTACTGTAACAGTGATAGTCATGCAAAAACCGGTAATTTGCAATAAACGTGGTATGAAACGCATACTGAATTATGCAGATAAGCAAAACAATGTTGTTGATTTTTTTTTTTGTTGCAATTTTGCAAAACAAGCTGGTTACTCCCTTCGTTTGGGTTGGAAACAACATATGAAACAAACGTTATTGAAATGAGCAGCTTATATAAACATTACAAAAATGAGTGGATTTTGCCAATTGTCGTTTTGTAAAAGTGTGAAGAAAAAAAAACAAAAAAAAAAGGTTGGAGAACCCTGCCTTT
>NC_084743.1:63522412-63542412 GCF_033978785.1 Entelurus aequoreus | reverse complement strand
AAAACTCGACAGTGCACCTTATAAACCCGGTGTGCCTAATGTACGGAATCATTTTGGTTGTGCTTACCGACCTCGAAGCTATTTTATTTGGTACATGGCGAAATGATAAGTGTGACCAGTAGATGGCAGTCACACATAAGAGATACGTGTAGACTGCAACATGATGGCAGTCACACATAAGAGACACGTGTAGACTGCAATATGACTCAAGTAAACAACACCAAAATGTTATATGTTCCATTGAAAATATAGAAAATCCATCAAAATGTTTTAGTACAACTTTGGTAAGCTATGAAGCCGCACCACTTGATAGATTGTACTGTATGTATACAATCACAGTTCCACATAAAAGTATTATAGACATATTATCTGGCATTTTGTTTCGCAATATTATGCAAAAGCAACTTTTTCTTTCTGGTACGCGCTGATCTGTATTTGGGATCTGCATAAGTCCTGAAAATGTCCGCGCCTCCGATAAACTTTTTATATTTCTCTATCTTCTTGTTATGGGACATTCATCCTCCGCTGTTGCCATTCCTAATATAAAGTAGTGTAAAGTTCTTACTTATATCTGTCAGTAAACTCACCATGAATGCGCTAAAACATACCGGTGTAGTGAGTTAAATTATTCACCCAAGGAACTTTAGTTACTAGAGAGTTCCGGTCGGACGGTTTTTCACGGGACTTATTTCCGGTGTTGTTATTGCACTAGTGAGCCACGGATGAGGAAATGCCGCCCCGTTATAGATTTAAGTACAGTCTGAAACCCTATGGTCCAGAAAATATGGTTGCTTTAAGTTTGTTTAACTGTAGATAATGTTATTAGATTTTTAAGACCCTTCAAAATCATTATTTAGACCTGTTATGAGATTTTAAGAGAATTTTAGACATTTTAAGGCCTTAAATTGGAATTGTTGGATTTAAGACTTTTTAAGACCCCGCGGATACCCTGTACATGACATCCTACCCCACCCCCGCACCCTCTTGTGGCCCCTTTGTATATCCCCCTAATTCCGAGGTCTCAATATTGGCAAGTATGCCTTACCTGCTTTAATCAACATCACACTCAATTCTGCTGCGCTAAATAAGCATCCAACAGAGGGAAAGGGTTTCTTACAGTGATCCCATTCTTTCACTCACCTCGACAAATATTTGACCTCATGTAAGTGTTGGAATGTAAATTGACTCGTACTTTCAGAGTTTTATCCTGTCTTTTTTTTGTTTTGTGTCTCTCTTGCAGTTGATGTAGATAACCTAACTTTCTCAAGTGAGTGTGTGCATAAAATAGTAAGTGTTTTCTTCTTGTACAAAATGGATCCAAGTTCAACATTGCAGGCCATCTTTGGTACAATGGATTGTCAATAAAGCCACCGCATTGCTACTGGAAGGCATATATATATATATATATATATATATATATATATATATATATATATATATATATATATATATATATATATATATATATATATACATATATATATATATGCATATACATATACATACATACATATATATATATATATATATACATATATATATATATATATATATATATATATATATATATATATATATACATACATACATATATATATATATATATATATATATACATACATATATATATATATATATATATATATATATATATATATATATATATATATATATATATATATATATATATATATATATATATATATATATATATATATACAGGCAGGCCCGTCTAGTACCCGCACTCTTTTACTATGAAGCCATGCTGTTGTAACACGTGGCTTGGCATTGTCTTGCTGAAATAAGCAGGGGCGTCCATGATAACGTTGCCTGGATAGCAACATATGTTGCTCCAAAACCTGTATGTACCTTTCAGCATTAATGGTGCCTTCACAGATGTGTAAGTTACCCATGACTTGGGCGCTAATACACCCCCATACCATCACAGATGCTGGCTTTTGAACTTTGCTCCTATAACTGTCCGGATGGTTCCTTTCCTCTTTGTTCCGGAGGACACCACGTCCACAGTTTCCAAAAAAACAATGTGAAATGTGGACTCCTCAGACCACAGAACACTTTTCCACTTTGCATCAGTCCATCTTAGATGAGCTCGGGCCCAGCGAAGCCGGTGGCGTTTCTGGGTGTTGTTGATAATCGTCTTTCGCTTTGGCATAGTAGAGTTTTAACTTGCACTTACAGATGTAAGTAAGATCATTATTGTATTCTGTTTTCATTTACGATTTACATAACATACCAACTTCACTGGTTTTGGATTTTGTATAACAAGATTGATACCATAATGTGCAGTATTGCTCATGTTTCCCTCTATATTTCACATCCAGACAGTTGTTTTTACCTACTCACAGGTGCTGGATGTTTGTGACTAAAAGTTCAAAGTCATATTGCAATTCTTATTGATCACATATTACAGTCATAGCATTAATGACGGTACTGTGCCCGCCCAGTTGAGCCGGATGCTGCATTACGAAACAATAAGAGCAGTTCTGGAACAACAACTTGCATCCCGGTAGCCGCAATAATCACGCAGGAGTGGAGTAAGAATAGAAACGAGCGAGAGGAAACGACTAAAGACGATCACTCCTTTGAAAACTCCTAATGGTCTCCATTAAAAGTTTTTTTTTCCCTGCCTCTGGTTACAGTATCAAGCCGGCAGTCTGCCTGACGGCATAGGAGTCGCAATGTCTGAATACTCTTCTTATTACCCCGCGTACTTCCCCGCTGGACCACCGGCCTGGCAGTCGCTACCTGACGATGATTTTTCTTTTTTTTTCCTTGCCTACCTGTGGTTTGCTCAGCATCACTTCTGACACATCCACAGAACAAGCCAGAGTCAATCATAAGTCCACGATAACAAAGAAGCAAGGGAGGGAGAACTGAACTGGATTTGGCATCAGCTAAGAATCTTGTTCCCATTCACTCATATTTTTTTTGTTAACATTAAATTTCAGTATGTAGAACACTGGTTCTTAACCTGGGGTTCGGTGAGTCGGCCTCAGGGGTTCGGTGGAGCCTCCACGCGGAGGTCAGAACACACCCGACTCATCCTGTAAATCAGGGGTGTCCAAACTTTTTCCACTGAGGGCCGCACACGGAAAAATTAAAGCATGTGGGGGCCATTTTGATATTTTTCATTTTCAAACCATAACAAAATATATGGATTTTTTATTTATTTTACCTTTAGGGGTCCCGGTGGATCATAAAGGGTCTCAGTCATTAAAATGTTAAAAATGAGTCAGATTATTATTATTTTTTAAAAATTATTTAACGCTTACAGTAAATCTCTATATCAACTTCAAGTTGATATAAAGTAAAAAAAAATTTAAAAAAAATAAAATTATGACTTTCTGTCAAAAACAACTTAGTTTTTTTATAGTAAAACTGAAATATGCAGTATTTAGTAATTAGAGCCCTAAAATATCAATAATGCAGGACACCTTTGATTTTAATTATTTTATATTTTTGAGTAATCACAGTGAAAAGATAAATAAAAAATCACTAAATATATTTGGGATCCAAAAGGTGCCCCACTCATAAAGTGATACATTTTTATCGGGATGGTTTCCTGTTGGCCCCGCTGTGGACTGGACTCCCGCTGATGTGTTGGATCCACTGTGGACTGGACTTTCACAATGTTATGTCAGACCCACTCGACATCCGTTGCTTTCGGTCTCCCCTAGAGGGGGGGGGGGGGGGGGGGGGGGGGTGTTACCCACATATGCGGTCCTCTCCAAGGTTTCTCATAGTCATTCACCGACGTCCCACTGGGGTGAGTTTTTCCTTGCCCGTATGTGGGCTCTGTACCGAGGATGTCGTTGTGGCTTGAACAGCCCTTTGAGACACTTGTGATTTAGGGCTATATAAATAAACATTGATTGATTGATTGATATTAGGTTTTTCTTTTACTTTCAACACTTAAGTTGCGAGATCAACTTCAGATATATCTGTCGGTTTTATGCTGGAACTATTATTTTGTTTGTTTTATGCACTTTTGTCAAAGAAAATGTTGATGTTTTTATATGGCTACTACACAATATATGCAATATTTACCATATAAAACATTTTAAAGTGAAATATTTGAAGTAATTGGAGCCCTGAAAATAATTCATTATAACATGGATTTTTTGTCATTATTTTTTTTTTTTGAGCAATGGCAAAAAAAGAAAAATAAAGAAAGACAAAAGAAAAAAAACAGCCTGTATGGCAGCTTTTGTGTCAACATTGCAACTTTTTCTGGTTAGATTTCACCTCATTCCACTTTTTTTAATGTTCTTTTTTATTTTTACAATAGTATTTCCAGAATGTGTGGCGGGCCGGTAAACAATTAGCTGCGGGCCGCAAATGGCCCCCGGGCCGCACTTTGGACACCCGTGTTGTAAATAAAAACTTCTCCCTATCGGCGTCTTATGAATACCCCCAAACAATGTTCCCTCTAATTTTCCATACGCGTGAGCAAACGCAAAAACTCCTTGAGGATTCAGTGGAGCACATGTGAGCGACGTCAGACGTGCACACTGTGGCCACACCTGTCCCAAACCTGACTAAATAACAAGTTAAAGGCCTACTGAAATGAAATGTTCTTATTTAAACGGGGATAGCAGATCCATTCTACGTGTCATACTTGATCATTTTGCGATATTGCCATATTTTTGCTGAAAGGATTTAGTAGAGAACATCGACGATAAAGTTCGCAACTTTAGGTCGCTGATAAAAAAGCCTTGCCTGTACCGGAAGTAGCGTGACGTCACAGGTTGTGGAGCTCCTCACATCTGCACATTGTTTACAATCATTCCCAACAGCAGCGAGAGCGATTCGGACCGAGAAAGCGACGATTACCCCATTAATTTGAGCGAGGATGAAAGATTTGTGGATGAGGAAAGTGAGAGTGAAGGATTAGAGTGCAGTGCAGGACGCCAGGATGTATCTTTTTTCGCTCTGACCGTAACTTAGGTACAAGGGCTCATTGGATTCCACACTTTCTCCTTTTTCTATTGTGGATCACTTATTTGTATTTTAAACCAGTGGTCCCCAACCACCGGGCCGCGGCCAGGTATCGGTCCGTGGACCGATTGGTACCGGGCTGCGGCCGCACAAGAAGTTAAAAAAAAAAAAAAAAAAATGTTTTGTTTTTTTTATTAAATCAACATAAAAAACACAATATATACATTTTATATCAATATAGATCGTCCGTAAGCACACATGGTTGTATTTCTTTATGACAAAAAAAACAAAAAAAAAAACATTTTCTTTTTTTTTTTACTACAAACCCCCCCTTTTTACCCCTTTCAGATATTGCATTTAGTTCCCACTAAAACATTCACATGTTGCACAATGAGATGTAAACATGGGACCATGTGTACATTCCTGTAACTTTCGGTTTGTAAAAATATATATATTGATTAGTATTTATTTAATATAATAACATCATTTCATGATTCATATTTATAAATTAAGATTAAATTAAGAAAAAAAAATTGTTTTTCTCAAAAGAAGGGTTCGGTGAATGGGCATATGAAACTGGTGGGGTTCGGTACCTCCAACAAGGTTAAGAACCACTGATGTAGAGGGTTTATTGAAATATGCAGCAACAGATAAAAAGACCTAATGATATTATCTTTGAAACATTTCAAAATGTGTGCAGGAGCGGCAGCAAAACATCAACGCCGGGAACGGTAGTTCATAATACGACATGTTTTTAAAAAATGTATTTGAGCTGAACATTGCAAAGGAAGCAGGTGGACTTTCATTGTTTTTCTCCTTTTCAAGCCTGCACGCTTCAAAACAAGAGGATGTAAACGGCATTCTGACTGACAGCCTAAAAAAAAAGTACACACGAGGCCTTCTAGGACGTGATAAGAAAAGTTCCGGATTATCAGTAATGCCTGCCGCGTATGTTTTCGAACCACCTTTGTTAAAAGCTCTGGCCTTGAAATTCCAGTGTGGCTTCAGAATGGGAAATATAAAAATGGTCAGACTTGTGTTTTACAAGCCAAAGGCAGGGGGAAACTTTCCAAACTGTGATTAATGTGATTAAGGTGATCCAGTCTTCACTTTTTTATGATCAACCAAATCATTACATACCATAGTACCTCAATTCTCAAGTCCTGAAAATGTTGAATCAAACCTTGGAGACATTCCGTAGATATTTATAAAACAATATTGCCTTCTTTCCTACTTCTGCTAAACTGGCGGTTTGGAATTTTCCCCAATTATGACGTCAGCGTATTATCCATATATGGTACAAATTTAACCGAACAGCTTTGCACGAGTCAGCCATTTTGAATTCACAACATGTCCATGATAAAAACCCAATGAACGGAACTGCTCTGTCGCACTTTGTTTTAACCAACCAAAGTCACTACACAAACATTCAGCCCCGTCTGCTCGAAGCCTACTATTTATGGCAATGGAGGAGACAATCTAACAGTAGTTTCAAAATGTGTGAATAATTCTTCAGCTTTGTTGCATTTCGATTTGTTGTGAAGCTATCTTAGCCTTCCAATTTAAGAGAGCATATTTACCTTCCTACTTCAAAATAAAGAATTTTCCTAAAAACGTATTTTATTTGGATCAGTGCCTACTATGTTTGGCAATGGACGAGTAAATAATAAATTATGTTGTTATGTTAGCAAGGTTGCTCGTCGCATAGTTGATCGTTTAGCCTTGAGCCGCTATTGTTTACAACAAGGGTTCGAAGCAATAGTGCAGTTTGGAATTTGCCCCAATTATGACGTGTTTCCCAAATGTGACGTCAGTGTATTATCCATATATGGTAGAAATGTACCCGGACATCTTTGCACGAGTCAGCCATTTTGAATTCACAACATGTCCATGATAAAAACCCAATGAACGGAACTGCTCTGCCGCACTTTGTTTTAACCAACAAAAGTCACTACACAAACATTCAGCCTCATCTGAAGTAAAACGTGCCTTACTTTTAACTTAAACTAATCATAATGGCAGGCTTGAAGCCTACTATTTATGGCAATGGAGGAGACATAATAACAGTAGTTTCAAAATGTGTGAATAATACGTCAGCTTTGTTGCATTTCGATTTGTTGTGAAGCTATCTTAGCCTTCCAATTTAAGAGAACATCTTTACCGTTCCTACTTCAAAATAAAGAATGATTTTCCTAAAAACATATTTTAATTGGATCAGTGCCCACTATTTTTGGCAACGGACGAGTAAATAATACATTTCGTTTTTACATTGGCAATGTTGCTCGTAGCATAGCTTATTGTTTAGCCTTTAGCCGCTATTGTTACAATAAGGGTTCGAAGCAACTGTGCAGTTTGAAATTATCCCCAATTATGACGTTTTTTCCTAAATGTGACGTCAGTGTATTATCCATATATGGTAGAAATGTACTCGAACATCTTTGCACGAGTCAGCCATTTTGAATTCACAACATGTCCATGATAAAAACCCAATGAACGGAACTGCTCTGTCGCACTTTGTTTTAACCAACAAAAGTCACTACACAAACGTTCAGCCTCGTCTGAAGTAAAACGTACATTACTTTTACTATTTATTGTTCGCGGCAATCAGCTTTCAGCTGTGAAGAAGTCGCTCCAAGTTTGTGCAAAGCAAACCACTACGAAGAATCCTGCTTCGCATGTCAAAAACCTTCACGTAAAGACAGATTTTGCAAAAAACTACTCATAATGGCAGGCTTGAAGCCCACTATTTATGGCAATGGAGGAGACAAAATAACAGTAGTATCAAATCGTGTGAATAATACGTCAGCTTTGTTGCATTTCGATTTGCTGTGAAGCTATCTTAGCCTTCCAATTTAAGAGAACATCTTTAACTTCCTACTTCAAAATAAAGAATGATTTTCCTAAAAACATATTTTCATTGGATCAGTACCTACTATGTTTGGCAATGGACGAGAAAATAATACATCCCGTTTTTACATTGGCAATGTTGCTCGCCGCATAGCGTATTGTTTAGCCTTGAGCCGCTATTGTTTACAACAAGGGTTTGAAGCAACAGTGCAGTGGAGTTGTCAACAAGCTTTTTATTGTCAATATACGCATGTATACATCCAGGCTCTAGCATTAGCGAGACGCAGACTCGGTAGGTGTTTAACCTTAGCCAGCGTATTGTACCACTTCAAAGGGAGCCAAAAAGTGGCTTAAAAATGGTCTGTAAAACCAAATCTATGCTAAATTTTCACCAAAGAACCACCATTAAATGTCATGTAAACCACAAGGAGGCAATGATCATGTAAAAATCATAATATGACCCCTTAAACTCAAAACACTCGTATCTCAAATCAACGTCAAACATTGAAATGAAATGTCTTGGCACCTGCAAACAAAACAATTTTAAAATGTAACGTGCCTTTTAAAAAACAAAAAAAAAACATTTAGATAATGAATATTGTATGAAAAACAACACAATAGACTGTTTTATAAACAACTACAGTAGTTTTATGAGGTAATGTAATATTGAACTAAGGATTGAAGATTTTATGAAAAAAAAATTTCTTTAACCAAGTCAATGACATTTTTAATACAATAACATTTTAGAAAGACACCAGTCTGGTTTTATGATGAACCACAGTACTGAGACAGCCCTTTTTAATATTGTACACGACATCAAGTGGGATTTAGATAATAAAAATCTCACAGTGTTGGTTCTGCTTCATCCAAGCGCCGCTTTTGATACAGTAGACCATCACAATTTAATAAATAGACTTGGACACCTCGTCGGCCTTTCTGGTATGTTGTTTAACTATTTCAGCTTTTATCTCACAGACAGATGTTTTTTATGCAAGTATGGATGCATGTTCCTCAGCAACCCATGAAATAAGGTGTGGGGTTCCCCAAGGCTCACTTTTAGGTCTGATTCTTTCCTCCATTCCATTCATATATTGTTGACTTTTGATTAATTGATTGAGACCTTTATTAGTAGATTGCACAGTACAGTACATATTCCGTACAATTGACCACTAAATGGTAACACAAGAATACGTTTTTCAACTTGTTTAAGTCGGGGTCCACGTTAATCAAGTCATGGTATAAATATATACTATCAGCATAATACAGTCATCACACAAGTTAATCATCAGAGTATATACATTGAATTATTTACATTATTTACTTTATTTATTTATTAAATAATATTATTTAAAATATATATATATATATATATATATATATATATATATATATATATATATATATATATATATATATATATATATATATATATATATATAAATGTTTTCGTATTTTTTTTATTTTTTATTTTTTTAATTTATGTATTTATTTTATTATTATTTTTTTTTTACATTTCATGAGATTTTTGTAAAAACCCTATGTCTGGGGGTAAAAATACAAAATATACAATATTTTTCCCAAAAAGATTTTCAAAGTGGAATATTTGATGTGAAGTAATTGGATCCCTAAATAGGTCAATAATCCATAGCAAAATTGATTTGAATTTATTATTATTTAAATTTAAATTTAAATCGATATAATAATTAGTATAATTAGCATTAGTATATAATTAGTATGTATTTTTTAAAATAATTTTCATATTTTTCATGTTTTTTTGTTTGTTGTACTTATGGCCTTTTTGTCCTTGAATCAGTCAATAATTCATAGCAACATTGATTTTGATTCATTATTTTTGGAGAAATTATTTAAAAAAATAGTGTTATTAGAGTCAACAATGCAACTTTATCTCGTTGCATTTCACCTATTTGCTCTTTTATTCTACTTTTTAATGTTTTTTTAAACACTGTTTTAGTATTTTTAGAATGATGTGCCGCGGGCCGGTAAAACATTAGCTGCGAGCCGGAAATGGCCCCCGGGCCACACATTGTACACCCCTGTCCTAAAGCATAACAGGTCATATCGCAAAACATCCATAAGTCCAGGTATAACTGTATCGTTGAGGAAGATCATCACTAGGGATGTGTATTGTTTACATTTTACCCAATGCTAATACCAAATTGGTACTTCAAAAATGGAGCTTTAACGGTTAATAAACTGTATTCCTATTCTGTGTTATGTGTTTTATGTTGCACGATTGCACCAAGAAAAAAATGCTAGTTTGTGAACTCGTTCTCAAACAATGGGAATTAAAACTATTCTGATTCTGTCTCTGAAATGAAAAACATCCACATTGTTGTGTTAAAAAAAAAAAAACTCAAGAAAAACAATGCGTATTTTACATTTTATAGAATGTAGTCATATTCAAGTTGAACAAAATAATAATCCAAATACTTCAATTATATAAATGAAATTGATAACTAAGTAATGCATTAAAAAAATAAAGACAATCAAATCTACAACCCTAGTTACAAAACATAGAGAACATGCAAAAACTACATAGTTGAGTTGTAATGTAAACACTCATAATTCTGGTGCTTCATTAATGTCGTAACCATCATTGGTGCTTTGAGTTTTGAAATAATCTAACACAGTTTAAATTTGTCCATCGTACCTATTTTACTAACTCTAAATGTTCCAAAATGTATGCCAATATTGCAGACACATGTAATCAATGTCAAATGACAGTCCCTGTCTGAAACTGGATTAATATTTTTAAACATCTTGCAGATGCACTACATTTTAAGTTGACACCTTGTGCAGAATTGGCTGTTTTTGGAATTCCACCAAACTAAAAATGAAGCAGACTTTTAGGGATAGAATCGCCTTTGCATCCTTATTAGCTCATAGAAGGATTTTATTGGAGTGGAAATCACAGTTTGCCCCCAAGGCCTCCCTATGGCTTAAGGAACTCAAGTTTTTCTTAGATTTAGAGAAATCCATCAATCAATCAATCAATCAATCAATCAAAGTTTACTTATATAGCCCTAAATCACGAGTGTCTCAAAGGGCTGCACAAGCCAGGACGACATCCTCGGCTCAGATCCCACATCAGGGCAAGAAAAAACTCAACCCAATGGGATGACAATGACAAACCTTGGAGGGGACTGCAGATGTGGGGACCCCTATCCCCCCCCCCTGGGCGACCGGTGCAATGAATGTCAAGTGGATCTAGAGCAGGGGTCACCAACGCGGTGCCCGCGGGCACCAGGTAGCCCGTAAGGACCAGATGAGTAGCCCGCTGGCCTGTTCTAAAAATAGCTCAAATAGCAGCACTTACCAGTGAGCTGCCTCTATTTTTTTAATTGTATTTATTTACTAGCAAGCTGGTCTCGCTTTGCCCGACATTTTTAATTCTAAGAGAGACAAAACTCAAATAGAATTTGAAAATCCAAGAAAATATTTTAAAGACTTGGTCTTCACTTGTTGAAATAAATGCATTATTTTTTTTACTTTGCTTCTTTTAACTTTCAGAAAGACAATTTTAGAGAAAAAAATACAACCTTAAAAATGATTTTAGGATTTTTAAACACATATACCTTTTTACCTTTTAAATTCCTTCCTCTTCTTTCCTGACAATTTAAATCAATGTTCAAGTAAAAAAACATTTTTTATTGTAAAGAATAAATACATTTTAATTTAATTCTTCATTTCAGCTTCTGTTTTTTCGACGAAGAATATTTGTGAAATATTTCTTCAAACTTATTATGATTAAAATTCATAAAAATTATTCTGGCAAATCTAGAAAATCTGTAGAATCAAATTTAAATCTTATTTCAAGGTCTTTTGAATTTCTTTTGAAATTTTTGTTCTGGAAAATCTAGAAGAAATAATGATTTGTCTTTGTTAGAAATATAGCTTGGTCTAATTTGTTATATATTCTAACAAAGTGTAGATTGGATTTTAACCTATTTAAAACATGTAATCAAAATTCTAAAATTAATCTTAATCAGGAAAAATTACTAATGATGTTCCATAAATTATTTTTAAAAATTTTTTCAAAAAGATTCGAATTAGCTAGTTTTCCTCTTCTTTTTTTCGGTTTAATTTTGAATTTTAAAGAGTCGAAATTGAAGATAAACTATGTTTCAAAATTTAATTGTCATTTTTTTCGTGTTTTTTCCTCTTTTAAACCGTTCAATTAAGTTTAAATATCATTAATTATTAATAATAACATAGAGTTAAAGGTAAATTGAGCAAATTGGCTATTTTTGGCAATTTATTTAAGTGTGTATCAAACTGGTAGCCCTTTGCATTAATCAGTACCCAAGAAGTAGCTCTTGGTTTCAAAAAGGTTGGTGACCCCTGATCTAGAGAGTCCATTCCATAGTGGATCTAACATAATAGTGTGAGAGTCCAGTCCATAGTGGGGCCAGCAGGAGATCATCTTGAGTGGAGACAGGTCAGCAGCGCAGAGACGTCCCCAACTGATGCACAGATGACTGGTCCACCCTGGGCTTTGGATCTGTGGTCACCGAATCTGTGCCACCCCCTCTCCACGAAGGAGAAGCAGAAAAGAAACGGCAGATCAACTGGTCTAAAAGGGGGGTTTATTTAAAGGCTAGAGTTTACAAATTAGTTTTAAGATGGGACTTAAATGCTTCTACTGAGGTAGCATCTCTAACTGTTACGGGGAGGGCATTCCGTAGTACTGGAGCCCCAATAGAAAACGCTCTATAGCCCGCAGACTTTTTTTGGGCTCTGGGAATCACTAATAAGCCAGAGTTCTTTGTGAAAATTAAATAGAATTTATTTGTATCCGTATTTTTTTTATTTGCTTTTTTTGTTGTTGTTGATTTTTATGATTTCCCTATTAAATGAATAAATAAATATTATAAAAAAATTAAATTAAATAAAAAGAAGAGCGTCAGATTCTGGGTTTCTCTCTGGTTGTTACATTATCTTCGATGAAAAGTTGACATGGAAAGCTCATATATTGCATGTGAAAAATAAGGTATCTAAAAGCTTATTTATTTTGAACAAGGTTAAAAACAGTTTCCCGTATAACACAATGAGAATGTTATATTGCTCAATTATTCTACCTTATTTCAATTATTGTGCAGAAATATGGGGAAATACATATCACAGCAACATAATGCCTTTATTTCTTTCACAGAAAATAGTCATTTGTATCATTTTTACAGTAGGATATAGAGACCACACGAATCCACTCTTCATTAGGTCAGGATTATTAAAACTAAAAGGACATTGTAGAATTGCATACTCTATTAGTGATGTTCAAAGCTAGGAATAAAGTTATTCCAAAGGATTTACAAAAGTTATTTGTGTTCACGTCTGAAGATGAGAACCACAGTATGATTTTAAACATCCAAGAGTGCTGTGGAGGTCTTGCTCCTCCGGGTTCTCTGGACCACCAATGACGGACATGACAGCCGTGTTCATCTTTGCGAATAAGGATTTATTTTGCAATAAGTTGTGCTTTTCAGCCATGTTAAAGGCCTACTGAAATGATTTTTTTTTATTTAAACGGGGATAGCAGATCCATTCTATGTGTCATACTTGATCATTTCGTGATATTGCCATATTTTTGCTGAAAGGATTTAGTACAGAACATTGACGATAAAGTTCGCAACTTTTGGTCGCTGATAAAAAAAAGCCTTGCCTGTACCGGAAGTAGCGTGACGTCACAAGTTGAAAGGCTCCTCACATTTCCCAATTGTTTACAATGCAGCGAGAGCGATTCGGACCGAGAAAGCGACGATTACTCCATTAACTTGAGCCAGGATGAAAGATTTGTGGATGAGGAAAGTGAGAGTGAAGGATTAGAGAGCAGGGCAGGACGCATCTTTTTTTGCTCTGACCGTAACTTAGGTACAAGCTGGCTCATTGTATTCCACACTTTCTCCTTTTTCTATTGTGGATCACGGATTTGTATTTTAAACCACCTCGGATACTATATCCTCTTGAAAATGAGAGTCGAGAACGCGAAATGGACATTCACAGTGACTTTTATCTCCACGACAATACATCGGTGAAGCACTTTAGCTACGGAGCTAACGTGATAGCATCGTGCTTAAATGCAGATAGAAACAAAAAAACAAAAAAAACCCTGACTGGAAGGATAGACAGAAGATCAACAATACTATTAAACCATGGACCTGTAAATACACGGTTAATGCTTTCCAGCTTGGCGAAGCTTAACAATGCTGTTGCTAACGATTTCATTGAAGCTAACTTAGCAACAGGACCGAAAAGAGCTATGATAAAAACATTAGCTATCCACCTACGCCAGCCAGCCCTCATCTGCTCATCAACACCCGTGCTCCCCTGCGTTCCAGCGATCGACGGAAGGACGAAGGACTTCACCCGATCATCCGTCCGGTCGGCGGCTAGCATCGGATAGCGCGTCTGCTATCCAAGTCAAAGTCCTCCTGGTTGTGTTGCTGCAGCCAGCCGCTAATACACCGATCCCACCTACAACTTTCTTCTTTGCAGTCTTCATTGTTCATTAAACAAATTGCAAAAGATTCACCAACACAGATGTCCAGAATTATGTGGAATTTTGAGATGAAAACAGAGCTTTTTTGTATTGGATTCAATGGTGTCCGAATACTTCCGTTTAACTACTGACGTCTTGCGCATACGTCATCATATATAGACGTTTTCAACCGGATGTTTAGCGGGAAATTTAAAATTGCACTTTATAAGTTAACCCGGTTGTATTGGCATGTGTTGCAATGTTAAGATTTCATCATTGAAATATAAACTATCAGACTGCGTGGTCGGTAGTAGTGGGTTTCAGTAGGCCTTTAAAGTTTCTGTCGCTCGTTCTCCACCATCAACAACCTCCTCTCCTTCCCGACTGCTGCCTTTAACAGAGCGACAGGTGATCAGACAAACACTCACAGCTGTGTCATCTACGCACCTGTCACTAATCTCGAAGCCGATCCTGACACACAACGCTTCGCTGCAGGTCCGCAGGCCACGCCCCCCTACAAGTGCGAACACATTTGAAACAAATGTGCTTGTCTGTTGCTGGTGTGAAAGCATGGAATTCTCTCAAGAAAGACTTAAAAAGTTGCAAGAATATAAAAGAGTTACAAAAAGAGACAAGTGGAATTATATCAAACTGATGTTTGATTTTGATTGGACGTGTCATTGTGAAAATGCTTAAACGGAAATTAAAAAGTATGTTGGAGTTCGGGTGTTGGTGGAGGGAACAGTGATAAAGTCATCTCAAATAATTTGTGTTAAAAAGGGGGCAGATAAATATTAGAATAGTATTCTTCCATCTGCTCCTTTCTGATCATGGAAATGTATAAGAAGCAAAAAACAATGAAAGTGTCAAAGTGTCAACTGTACTTGGCTTGTATATAAGCATTTTCATGAAAGGAATACAAAGAAATGATGATGAATACAAAATATTACTTGTATAATATTAATATTCAAGCTCTTGTTGCAGGGAGCTCAGTCTACAATAATTTAGTCCAGAAAATGAGGCACTAATAGCTTCTTCTTTTTCCAAGTGTCAGTACATGTCCTTATTCCTCACAAGGTAAGAAATACATATACTGGGTAACATAAAAGATAATATGTCTTTGTTTTCCTCTGGTTGAATAAACTAGTTTGTGCGAGCAGCACATTTATGTGGACATCTCTGCGAATTGAGTTCTGGACAAAAAGACCAGGCAAAGATTTAAAAAAAAAAAACAGTGAAACAGCAATTTCTGGTATTTTATCTCTCGACCGCACAAAAGTGCACACTGGTAGTAGGGCTGTGAAAACCTGATCGGTGTCAGAGTGTATCTGCAAAGTCATTGTGTTCTGTCTTCTTTTTTTTTTCCCAAAAAGAAGAAAATAATGGAGCAGTGTGCCAGTTAAAAGTACTGAACACCAAAGCACAAGATAACCGGATGCTTGTTTATTGTCATGCAACATTTGGCATGTACATAAGTGTCTAACAGTCCAAGTGCAGTGCAGCAAAAAACGTATATTCAACAATAGATTTCAACAGTAGAAGCATTTAAGTCCCATCTTAAAACTCATTTGTATACTCAAGCCTTTAAATAGACCCCCTTTTAGAGCAGTTGATCTGCTGTTTCTTTTCTGCTCTGCCGGGGGGAGCACAGATTCGGTGACCACAGATGATGCGCTAGCTGTCCAAAGTCGGGACCCAGGGTGGACTACTCATCTGTGCATCAGTTGGGGACGTCTCTGCACTGCTAACCTGTCTCCACTCAAGATGATCTTCTGCTGGCCCCACTATGGACTGGACTCACACTATTATGTTGGATCCACTATGGACTGGACTCTCAATATTATGTTAGATCCACTATGGACTGGACTCTCACAATATTATGTTAGATCAACTATGGACTGGATTCTCACACTATTATGTTAGATCCACTGTGGAATGGAATCTCACACTATTATGTTAGACCCACTATGGACTGGACTCTCACACTATTATGTTAGATCCACTATGGACTGGACTCTCACTATTATGTTAGATCCGCTATGGACTGGACTCTCACTATTATGTTAGATCCACTATGTACTGGACTCTCACAATATTATGCTAGATCCACTATGGACAGGACTCTCACAATATTATGTTAGATCCACTATGGACTGGACTCTCACTATTATGTTAGATCCACTATGGACAGGACTCTCACTATTATGTTAGATCCAATATGGATTGGACTCTCACAATATTATGCTAGATCCACTATGGACTGGACTCTCACACTATTATGTTAGATCCACTATGGACTGGACTCTCACTATTATGTTAGATCCACTATGGACAGGACTCTCACTATTATGTTAGATCCATTATGTACTGGACTCTCACAATATTATGCTAGATCCACTATGGACAGGACTCTCACACTATTATGTTAGATCCACTATGGACTGGACTCTCACAATATTATGCTAGATCCACTATGGACAGGACTCTCACACTATTATGTTAGATCCACTATGGACAGGACTCTCACAATATTATGCTAGATCCACTATGGACAGGACTCTCACACTATTATGTTAGATCCACTATGGACTGGACTCTCACTATTATGTTGGATCCACTATGGACAGGACTCTCACTATTATGTTAGATCCAATATGGATTGGACTCTCACAATATTATGCTAGATCCACTATGGACTGGACTCTCACACTAGTATGTTAGATCCACTATGGACTGGACTCTCACACTTTTATGTTAGACCCACTATGGACTGGACTCTCACTATTATGTTAGACCCACTATGGACTGGACTCTCACATCTGTGGTCCCCTCCAAGGTTTCTTATTGTCATCCCATTGGGTTGAGTTTTTTCTTGCGCAGCCCTTTGAGACTTTGAGACACTCGTGATTTAGGGCTATATAAGTAAACATTGATTGATCGATTGAACATAATATTAAAACAAACTAAAAATTCCTGCAGCTATGGATCAGCATTTTGGCGCAGTGGTTAGCGCTCGTGCCTCACAGCTCGATT
This sequence comes from Entelurus aequoreus, assembly GCF_033978785.1. NCBI lineage: Eukaryota > Metazoa > Chordata > Actinopteri > Syngnathiformes > Syngnathidae > Entelurus > Entelurus aequoreus. Next base: position 63,525,077 of record NC_084743.1, on the reverse strand, counting down.
CCTGGATATCCGTGTGGAGTTTTTGCAAAATAGCCACCCTTTGTTCTGTTTACTGCTTTTCACACTCTTGGCATTCTCTCGATGAGCTTCAAGCAGACCTGTGAAGTGAAAACCATTTCAGGTGACTACCTCTTGAAGCTCATTAAGAGAATGCCAAGAGTGTGCAAAGCAGTAATCAGAGCAAAGGGTGGCTATTTTGAAGAAACTAGAATATAAAACATGTTCTCAAGTATTTAACCATTTTTTGTTAAGTACATAACTCCACATGTGTTCATTCATAGTTTTGATGCCTTCAGTGACAAGAAGATAGAGAAAAAGAAGAAGCTTATCGACTACGGTGTCGTCACGGACTACAAAGGCGGACGCGCGCAATTTTTCAGGATTTATGCAGATCCCAAATATAGATCAGCAGGTACCAGAAGGTAAGAAAAGTTGCTTTTGCATAATGTTGGGAACAAAATATGTCTTACCTTATACACACACCATAATAATAATTGTATGTTTAATGTGCTGACAATCCATCAAGCGGTGGGGCTTCATAGCTTACCAAAGACGTAATAAAACATTTTGATACGATTTTGAGCGCAGTGTGTAATGTTTTTATATTTTCAATGGAACATATAAAATGTTGGTGTTGTTTACTTGAGTCATATTGCCATCATATTGCAGTCTACACATATCTCTTATGTTTGACTGCCATCTACTGGTTACACTTATCATTACACCATGTACCAACTAAAATTGCTTGGAAGTCGGTAAGCAAAACGAGAATGATTCCGTCCGTTAGGCGCACTGTCGAGTTTTGAGAAAAACAAAGGATTTAAAGTGCGCCTTATAGTCCGGAAAATACGGTACTTGTAAAATTTGGACAAAGTATATTTGCGACTTGTAAGTGTTTTGCGTCATGAGCTGTAATTCACGTAAAATCTCGTGCCACAAGACTCTATTTTAATCCATGGTTTTTGAGCGGTGATTACAATTGCAGCCACTGCCATGATTGTCAATTGCCAACGAAGGCACCAGGTGATCGCTCAAAAGGAACGTCCTTACGTATGGCAGCGGCTACGAATAAGGGATTTTTGGGAGACCATTGTGATTAGACGAATTGCGAGTTCAAGGGCCCCCGAGATATTGTTCTCCTCGAGCCTGCGAGTCGGCCTCTATTGCTGGGAAGGAACCAGCCAGATGGCCCGGTGCCGCCTCGCTCCCCCTGGCCGACCGATTGGAAGAGAAACCAAGATGACCCGTCTGCCCTAGTTGTCCTGCATCAGCGCACCGCCGGTTCGGAGTTTCGGTGGACTATAAATGTGAAAAAAGTCTCTCCATCAAGCTCAGAGGATTCTGACAGACGACTCATATCCTCTGTGCGGTCAATTTGTGCTCATGAAGTCAGAGAGGCGCTGTAGAGCTCCACTGGCCAAAGGTTATTTTAAAAAGTATGTTATCCCAAATGCAGTTGCCATTCTTAAAGTGACAAAATGAACAAATCCATATTTGACCGGAACTGCTTTACTTTCATGTTTTACCGATACTCTTTTGTATCCTAATGTTTGTTATTGTGACGTTTAGGTTTTGCGCATTTCTACGGTTTCTGTCAGGGTTTCAGAGGCAGCATGAAATAGAGAGTAGATCCGGCAGAAAATATACATTATAAACAAAGAGAAGTAGCTAACGTAGAAGCGGTCAGGTAATAGAAAGATATCATCTATTGCTGTATGGCGAGTGATTATACAGCTGGTTGGAGTGTGGAGTGAAAGAGTTCTTGAATCGAACACTGTGGGAACGAAGCTGAAGGAGCCTGTTGGAGTATGAGCTCTGCTGTCCTTCAATAGTCCGGTGGAGTGGGTGGGTAGGATTGTCCATGATGGCAAGCAGTTTGTCCAGTGTCCTCCTGTCCGTCACTGACACAAACGCCTCCAACTGCATGCCAATAGTTTGGCCAGCTTTCCAGATCAGTTTGTCCATGCGGTTGAAGTCCCTTTTGCTGGTGCTGCTCCCCCAACAAACCACTGCAAAGTACAGGGCACTGACCACAAAAGACTGAAAAAAGATCTCTGTTGTCCTTCCAGTCCAGTCTGCTGTTCAAGTGGACTCCCAGGTACTTGTACTGCACCACTACTGCCACCTACTACACTAACTACACCAAGCCCAGAGCTGCTCAACCTCATCCCGATAGTGTGACTCAAACCCCCAGAGATGAGCCCCATCACTGTGGTGTCATCCGTAAACTTCACCATGGTGCAGTGAGACAGGGTACAGTCATGGGTGTAGAGGCTATAGAGCAGACGACTCATCACTGTGCTAAGGCTCGGGGCAGCAGATGTACCTCAACCCCTCTGACCCTCCGGCTGTGACCTTGGAGAAAGCTGCTTGTCCACATGCAGGTGATGTGTGGAAGCCCCAAGCCCTGGAGTTTGTTCACCAGTTTTCAACGGATGATGGCTTTAAATGCCGAGCTATAGTCCCCAAATAGCATCGGGACATAACTCCCCTGCTGCTCCAGACGGGTTCAATGCAGCATGAAGGGCTGTGGCCTCGGCGTCTTTTGTGGATTTCTTCCCCCAGAGGCAAACCGATGACAGTCAAAACCAGAATGCAGAAAGGACTTAATTTGACTACTTTCTCAAAGCACTTCATAATTACTGGTGTGATTTTGATGAAACTT